>NW_014577121.1:679656-686982 GCF_000485595.1 Priapulus caudatus | reverse complement strand
GTATGCGAGTACAGGAGTTCTCGGCTGGGGGATCTCAAGAGCCACGTGCGCACGCACACGGCCCAGAAATCTTATGCATGTAACGCGTGCAAGTACAGGACTTGCTCCCGCGGCAGCCTGAAGAAGCACGCGCTAACGCACACAGGCGAGAAACCGTACGCGTGTGACATCTGCTCTTTCAGGGGCTTATCCTCGGCCGCTCTCTCGAAACACATGTGCATGTTTCATGTGTAAATGGTATTTTAGCTGGCATAGTATGGACATATATTGTAATCAAAATACTAATAACTGAAATAGTATGCATTCAAACAATGTTATGTTTATTAATGAATGCTATTTAATTATTGAATGTTCGTTGCTTTATTAAGTATATAATTGAGAATGAGATGTAACTGAGAGAACCACTATTCTGGCACAACTGCTAAGAAATAACAGCCACCATGCCATCATGAACTGCACCACACCGGGGTTTGGCATTTGACGCGTCTTTTCACTCCTGTCTCGTAAAAAAGAGATATCAAATAGATCTATCGGCATGGAGTGACTGACACGTAGCTTTAGCCAATTAATGTGGTGATAGGAGCATTCTAAAATGCCTTTTAGCAGTAAAGTGCTACAAATTAGACAACATGGTGTGCATGCATGAAAAACACATGCAAACTGGTCTAGCTTGACTGACCTAAAAACAATATCGAACAAGGGGGCGTGGTTATCACACTCAGATGGGTAGGCCACTTATATTACAACAGACTTCTTTGTTAATGACAGGTAAGTGAAGGCTGAGAGATAACTGTTGACTTTATGGGCCGATTCCCGCTCAGTTACCTGGGGTTTCTATGACTAAAGCAAAATATTTTTTACAGAACTGCCTAGACTCCAAAGTTCCATTTTCCAAGATCCCACAATTTAAATGAAGTCAAATATTCGTATGTTGTACGTACCATCACGTCAACAATTTGTGTACAAAAAATCTTGCCTCTAGTTTTCGCCTCCCAGACTGTAAACTGGGATCTTTCCTCAGTACAATAAACTTGTTATCACCGCTGGTAAAATGTGGACACAACAGACATGCACTCGATTGCCAGAACCTTTCAGGATCAAACAAAATAATAGCCTATTTCTCAGGACTTTCTACAACCATAGCCAACATCACAGGACTATGTGGGCCTAGAGCTTGCCATTTTAAAATTCTGCTACTTTCCAGGACTGTCTGAAACCATAGTCCTGGACTATCCAGTCCCCGGAATCGCCATTTTACAATTTTGTGACTTTCCAGTACTCTCCTGATTCCCGCACGTACACCCAATTACCTGGAGCCGACTTGCAAGCGTCCGTCGTCGCTGCAGCGATATGCGATGCTTTCGCCTCCTCTCCGCCGGATGCGTTGAGCACGGTGAAGGCGGCCATTGAACGGTCGTCGACGTACATGTTTGAGATGAGGTGGACGGCTATGTGCTGCAGGCTAGTGAACGACCGGCCAAGCTGCTTCGCCGCCCATTCCGAGATCACGGTCGATGCAGCCACGCTCAGCTCCCGCTCAGCCTTGGATAGAGGATGAAGCACGTCATGACACAACTGTGATAGTAATGTTAGTGCAACTAACACCACATCCCGCAGTGAAATGCATCATAAAGTTGATACTTTATTATAGTATTTTCACATGAACCCACGCATGCACACATGTGCACACACAGACACACACGCATGCGTGCACACGCGCACTCGCACACGAACACACACACACACACACACTCGTTCACGTACATGCAAACGCACACACACAGACACACGTATATATAGGCCTGTATAGATGTCGTAGAGTATTGTAGAGACTATAGATGCTAATAAGTACATACTGGGTAGATGCTTCACTAACTAATCCAACTGGATTCGAATAACCTGTTTGTGTGTTTCCACCACAAAAGCAAAGTTTTTCCCCCCAATTTTAAGAAACTTCGAATTATAGTCTCTACCGGCTTTGAAGCAAGACTGCCTTGGAACCGATAATGAATAACAGAGTTGCTCCAAATCGACACTCACAGCAGCAGCTGCAGAGGAAGGAATGTGGATCGGTGGCAGACTGGGAACTTTCATGTCGATCGTCTTGCGTAGGCCAGCGTAGCAGTACTTTGAGTTGCCGCGGTTGCCGAGCCTCCGCGGCTTAATGTTTGGCAGCACCGACTTTATAATCTTACCAAAGTCGGCCTGTGAGACCGCCTTCAGTTTGTGAGTATCACAGTAGAGTCTGGGGAGAGAACACGATGAAACCTTATGAGATGACTGCCAAACAACTGAATGCTGATGGTAAATTAGATGTGAGATAAATGCTAATGCTGCAATTTCGACTGTAGCCATAGGCAAGAGTTTCCTGGTCATTCATCAAGTTGGGTAGTGCGTTTATAGTCATTTACACTGAAGTAGTAGACTAGCAAAACCAGCATGGCATACAATCGAATCTATATGGTTCTAAGACAAATAGGAGCAAAAACAACACAAAGACATAAAGGAACTTCAATGTACAGTGCAACCACTGTGGTAAGACTGTGCTATAGTAGTCCCAAATCAACTATATAGTATATAGCCATACTTCATGGTGATATAAAAATGCTAATCGGGTCGAAGGAACCCATTCGCTGCTGTGGTTCGAGAATGGTTAGGCGCATACTGGAAATAGCGACTGAGGTCTTGGCGAGCAGGGTGGTTGGTAGCTTTGTATTGTTATGGCGTCTGAAAGGGGTGTGTAAGTGCGACAGGTCTTGACTGGGGCTGGTGTTACGGGTGTGAGGTCGGTGGCCGCGATATTAATATCTAGATTATCTAGCCGCTACGACATTGTCAAGATGAGGTATTGCCATATGGGTGTCGTCCGTCGTCCGTCGCGTCCGTTCAACATTTGGCTACGTTCACGATAATCAAGAACCGTTTGACCCACATGTTTCAAATTGCATATAGTTTGTTACTCCTATGGAGAGGGTTGGAACGTCCTTTTTGGAGCACGCCCGTCAACCTACATTCAAATCTTCGAGCCACGTCCACTTTGGCAAAAATGAATGTCATATTGCAGGTTCAATGGATTTGCTCATTTCTGGTATGTGAATGAATGAGGACTGGCCCCAAAACATATCACACAGGTTTGATTTTTTTTAATTATCAACATTAGGTAGATTTTGGCAATTTCACTATGCATTTTCAGTGTCTGCCTAACGGTCAACGATAACTCAAGAACAATTTGACCCACATTGCCTATTAGTTGTTAGCTCCTATGGGAGAGTTGAGCGTCCTATTTTGGAGCACCGCAGTTGACCTACATTCGAGCCACGTCCACTTTTTGGCAAAAATGGAAATGGCCATAAGTCAGTTCAGGTTCAATGGATTTTGCTCATTTCTGGTATGTGAATGAATGAGGACTGGCCCCAAAACATATCACACACAGGTTTTGATATTTTTTAATTATGCAATTAGGTCGATTTTGGTTATTTCACTATGGCATTTCAGTGTCTGCCTACGGTCAAGATAACTCAAGAACCGTTTGACCCACAATGTTTCAAATGCATGCAGTTGTTACTCCTATGGAGAGGTTTGAACTTCCTATTTTGGAGCACCGCAGTCGACTACTTTCGAGCCACGCCCACTTTTTTGGCAAAAATGAAAAATGGGCATCTAATTTCATTCAATTTTGTTAAATTTGTTAACAATAATACCTATATACGTGTAAATATTGTGTTTAGCTCATCTGACATAGTCAGATGCAGCTTGTAGAATCGCTTGATCGTCCGTCCGTCCGTGCGTCCTCCGGCGTCCGTCCGTGCGTCAACAGTTGGGCACATCTTAACCTCGACGTACGGTCACGATATCGGCCACATCGGGGGGGATCGTCAAAACGAGTTGGGATGTCGAAGCTGGGGGGTCAAAGGTCAAGGTCAAGAGGTGTAAAAGAAGGGGGAACATTCACTCCATTACTTAAGTATAGGGAGGAATCATAATTGCGGCACAAATCTAAACGGCTCGACCTAGGCTCGTGATAGTCGGTGTATAGCATCATGGTAGGAAAGGCCATCACTGTGGCCGAAATGAGAGTCACAGTCAAAGGTCAGTGGGCACAGGGCAGATTTTTAGACACATTTTCTGAGGACATGGTCTGACGGAGCGATTGAAAAACTTTTTTGTTTCAGCGGTGACTTAGCATTTTTATGGCTTTAATTGAAGGACCATAGAATGTCCCTTCAGCTGACATGCAAGAGTAAAGTGTTCGGATAACCTTTTGACCCTCAAGAGGAGGGTTAAACATGGATTTGTTGACTGTTAACAAAGGAGTGAAGCTGCTTTTGCTATTAGAGCCTCCTCCCCCCACCCTCCCTTCCCCCTCCCCACCCCCTCCCCACCCCTTCCCACCACCCCTCCCCCTACCGTCCTCCCCCCTACCTCAGAGGAGGGTTAAACATGGATTTGTTGAGCTGTCTGTTAGAAAGAATTTGACTGCCGGGTTTGCTAGTAGAATCTATACATGCCTGGATGTATGAGGCTACAATGTCACAGTGAAATTTCAAAAGCTAAATTTGGTTAAAGAAGGTGTTATATTCCTTAAATCGTATAATTTCTATGTGCATTCTGTTACTGTCAGTTGGTTAACATGTCACGTATGCCACTGCCAGTGGCTGTGCATGTGTTGGGCAGTGTTTGCCGTAGCATTAATTGTTACAGGTGGCAGCCTCTTCTATTGCAATTTGCAGCCTGTAGGCCTTTCGTAGGTAAATGGATGAGTGCTTAACTAGATTCTGTCTTGCAAATAGTTGTTGCTACTACGAATGATGGGAGCTTCCATCTTTAATCTGAAGACACTTAAACGTACACGCCATCTCGTGCACACTTTCATAAACGATCCAACGACATTCTTTTGAGAAGGGTTCCTGATACCATCTCTGTGGATTCCACTATTTCGGCGTGTATGTGAACACATTTGGGACTAACAGGGTTTACTAGAATCCACCACTCCACCACAGGTCACCGCAGTAGACGTTAGATGAGCGCTGTCGCTATGCGGCACTTGTTTAGATTCTTCGTTACAGTAAATTGACTGGAATATTTTATTGTTTTTATTTTGCGCGATATTTGAAAAACCAAAATGGCGATCATTTAGGCGATAGCGCCATCTCTCGTCAATAATTCAGACTTTCAGATCTGAAACATTTATTTTCGCATCAAAACTTGTGATATATATGAAACTTGTGCATATATCATTATCAAGAGTATATAATGGGAGATATGCTATAATAATGGGAGTTCTCTCATATATAACTCTTGCTTTATATATCCCCCCGTCTTCTATCACACCCAAGGTGAGCTACAGTGTCATTGACACTTTCATTAGAGCTAACGTCTAAACAAGTCAATACAGCGGGTTAAAGGCAATTGTCCATTTTTACAGCTAACGTCTCAACAAGTCGTCTGCCATGCTAGAAATCTTCGCTGTCTTGATGATGTCAGTTGGAAGCAATTAATTTCTGTAATAAGAAAGGAGAATTATAATTTAATATAGGAAGTATTGAAATATTTTACCTACCCTTTCTTTTGGCAATGAAATACAAACCACACGTTCCATTTGGTTTAGTTGTGTACTTTAGGCTGACGAATTCATGGGGGGGGGCACTCCATATATATTGCATGGTAGGTTACCTGGTATGTGCCGCGGGAGAGACCCCCATTTTCAACCCTAAATGTCCGTTCCAGTGCATCACATTTTTAAGAATATCTCGTTCCAGAGCATCATAAGTTTAGTTACCATGCAGATCTTACATTTTCGCCATTCCGGAGACCCTAGTTTTTAACATTTCCCATTTGATTCTCATGCATACATCGAGTGCAGCACTTCTGTCATCGTCATGTCAGTGTCGGCAGCCGGAACGCAGTGCCTGTGCCACTCGGGGGTGTCACTGGTCATGGTGGTGGCCGTTGTTATCGTATCTGGAGCTAGTTCCAGAGCATCCCACATTCAACAAACATTAGTTCCAAAGACCCCCCTTTTCAGGTCTGAGTTAGTTCCAGAGCCCCCCATTTTTGACTTCGCAGTGGCACATACCTACCATAATGTGGGGTGAGTGCCCCACCCCACCCGGGGACGAAGTAAAAGCCAATGAGCTATCAAAGGTCAAACAAACCTTCCAATTCTTTTAGCCATGTTTCGAAGTAGTGGTACCCTTCAGAAATTTTAATTCTAATACAACAGAAATGCACACTCAGACATACATGTAATGAACTTGCAAAGCATATATATATTGATATATAGCAATGAAATAAATGCGTTTCCATTTCAGAGACAGCAGGGAATAAACATGTATCATAATTTAAGTACCATTTGATATTAATAATAAAAATATATGCGTGACTCCTGGCAGACTGCGGCGGCGCAGGCGGCGCAGTCGCAGAAGGGGACGACGCAGTCGCGGTTGTTGAAGGTAGCGTTGGCCGCACCGACGATGCAGGTGGCGCACTCGCAGGTGGCCGCAGCACGGGTGTAGGCGACAGCGGCCGCTGAGCAGACGATGCAAGCGCGGGCAGCGCCGCGGCAATCGGCGCAGTTGCAGATGGCGCCGAGACAGAGGGCGCAGGTGCAGGCGACGCCGACACCCGCTGGCGGTGGAGATTGCGGCGCGGACGGCGGCAGCCCATCCCGCCCGTCGTGACCATTGTGGACAACATGGTCCTGACAACATCAATGAACAAGCATAATACATGACACTATGTCATAAGCGGGCCAGCCGGCATAGCGGCGTGAAACGGTTAGGGAGTGCGGTTATTTACAGCGTCAGTAATGGGCCGTTGGAAGCGGCTGACACTACGAATGTATATATCGGAGTGTAGCGCCTCTTACTGATAGTGCGCTGTATGAAGAAGGTAATACAATTATTTCTAAAAATTAGCAAGACTAGTGCTAGCGGTGCACACACTGCACGTCGTCCATGCTGTAAAACTATCCTTATGCCGGTATGATTCAAATAATAGGCTATTGATGAGGTACTCGCTCGATGAAATCACGGAAATGTAACATCCGAGATGAATCTACACGACGCGAGGTGGGGGTGTTGGACAGGGGACTGGTGTGGGCATAGAGCGGCGCACTGGGCGGGACCGTAGAGAGATATGCCGGTGAAGTATGGAAGTTAGTGGGGAAGCCTTTGGGGATGGGGGGTCGGAAGGCGTGTCGCAGAGTATCTGCGTAATATCGACATTAGGGGGGATCGTACTATTGCCGAGGTGGGTGATGGGGTCCTGGCAACAAGGGTAGGGCCTGGGAAACCGTCGCGGTGGGACTGAAGGGTAGGTGTTATC
>NW_014577121.1:674652-677196 GCF_000485595.1 Priapulus caudatus | reverse complement strand
TTTCCCCACTCGCTGGCCTGTCTGTATACTATATATCGACTTTTTTTATTCATGCTACGATTTCAGAATCCATTGTACCATTCGAAAGCTATGCCTTTTTCTCATTTACACCATATTACTATTATGTTCCAGGGGTTCTAAGTTGGGTTCTGCTGTCATATAAATGTCATACGTAACAGTTTTTCCCCATGCTTATTATCTTATTAGACTGATTTGTAAATATTGATATTGTGTGCAATGTTATATTGTCGATTTTTACCCCTGCGGGTACCCGCTGCGCTGGGTAAAATCGTGCTACTATAATTCATACTACTAATAATTGGACACAATAGAAACATTCTATATAGTATATAGCCATACTTCATGGTGATATAAAAATGCTGTCCTGTCTCTTTATTCCTGTCCCCTCCCCTTTCCTTCTACTCCCCTCTCCCTCTCTCCCCCTCCTGCACTCTCCCTCCTCCTCTCTGTCTCTCTCACACTTTTGTGCACTCTTGTGTGCACTCTCTCTCTCTCTCTCTCTCTCTGCACGTGTCTGTGTCTATGCAGTTGTACGTATCAACGGGCACGTGGCAACCTACTTGTAATTGTCATACACTTCATGCTTGGGAATTGAGACTCCAGGATCTTCCTCCAGGTGGCTACGAATCCACGTGATGGCATTAGCCTGGTCCTGCCGACTGCTGCCCGCCGAACATCCTGACTGAGGTCTGGCAGAGAAAACATGCCGCTGTGTAAGGCCACGCGAATCACTGCTCGCCACGACTTGACCTTACAACGCAGTGACGTCGGTTTGAACTTGTGACACTGGCTTAAACTTGTGGCACTGCCTTGAAGTTATGACACGTGGCCCGTTGTTAGAAACATCACAAACAGCTATAGCTATTGTAAGCCTAGGGCCATAATAAAAATATTGTTTGTTTGCCCTCACTCAACCGACCCGCCAAAAAGGGGCCGACTCGAAATTTTTTTATTGATCTTTCCCATTCTTTTTTTCTACAAATTGTATCACTGTACATTATATAAATCTGTAGGCAATACATTATATATACCAAGCAAAACAAAAAAGGTATCTCCACAACACAAGCACATACGAGCATGTTGACACCATGCTGAATTTGTAAAAAGACCCCCCTCAACAAAAAAAGCCTACCAACCTACACATTCTTTTCAGCCTGGGTCGGTTGAGGGCAAACAAAGATTTTTTTAATTGTGGCCTAGGATGTCATAACTTTTTTCATGACACTTCATTTCAAAAGTTAAGACCTTTTACACATATGATGTCATAACAATGACGATGCAATAAATGTGTGACATTGGTTTGAACTTGTGACGTTGGTGTTAACTTGTGATGCTGGTTTGAAATTCTGACAATTGTTTGGACGTGTGATGATGGTTTGAACGTGTGACACTGGTTTAAACATGTGATGCGCTGGGTTGAACT
The DNA here is from genome assembly GCF_000485595.1 of Priapulus caudatus. Classification (NCBI taxonomy): domain Eukaryota; kingdom Metazoa; phylum Priapulida; class Priapulimorpha; order Priapulimorphida; family Priapulidae; genus Priapulus; species Priapulus caudatus. The sequence goes on along the minus strand of NW_014577121.1, from coordinate 675,752 downwards.
TGTAAAGTAGGCTTGAATTTATGACATGTATAGGTCTGAACTTGTGACACTGGATTGACTTCCGTACAGTAGCGCTCTCACTGAATTACACCGACTGATAGTTTATACGCCCACCAACCAAGGATTGTTTGAAGCACCAGCGAAATGGACAGACCAACAGAACATGGGACCAGAACATGAGCACATACAAAAGAAAAGCCAACCTTGAATTAAGTAGGCTCAGGTGTCCACTCAAAATCAGCTTGGGATAAATAAGCAAACTTAGGTAAACGTTACCAGAGTGAAACTGAAAGTGTCTGTAAACGTTTAATAGTAAAATAGCAGGACTATGAGCCACATGTTAGAATCGATTGAAGGCCCCTTTTTTATACATGACATAATCAGTGACTTGTTTACTATGAAGTTCGACCATATTGGCAGTACAGCATGTGCACCATACATGGCAGCCATAAGTTTAAAGAAATAAACAAGTGCCGCAGAGCGACAGCGTGTGACAAGTGTTCTGATGCTAAACTCGGTGGCAAACGAATCCCATCGCCGTGTTCGCTCTCCCTCGTTGGAAATGGACAAGTACGGACAAACGGATAGCCCTTATTTCGAACACTGGGATGGTATCAGGAACCTTCTCGAAGAAATGTTCGTTGGGATCTTTATGAAAGTTGCCACGAGATGGCGCGTACGTTTGGATGTCTTAAGATTAAAGATGGAAGCTCCCATCGTACGTAGTAGCAACAACTATTTGCAAGACGGAATAGGTAAGCACTCATCCATTTACCTCATACATTTACCTACGCAAGCCTACAGGCTGAAATAGAGAGCTGCCACCTGTAACTAATTAACGCAGGCAAAAACAACACCGTACTATCAACACCACATGCACTGACAGTGGCATAATTAAGTTACATGTAACGCACTGACAGTACAGAATGCCATAAAAATTATATATGATTTAAGGAGCATAAACCTTCAACCAAATTTAGCTTTTGAAATTTCACTGTGACATTGTAGCCTCATACATGCAGGCATGTATAGATTCTACTAGCAAACCCGCAGTCAAATTCTTTCTAACATAGTAACAGTTAACAAATCCATGTTTAAAT
>NW_014577121.1:659233-673963 GCF_000485595.1 Priapulus caudatus | reverse complement strand
AGGTCGGACTGTATATATATATATTATATATATACAAAATAAATAGATATCTATCAAGAGTACATAATAGAGTACATACTATACTCTATTATGTACTCTTGATATCTATATACTTACTGGTGCTGATTGGTCCCCTTTGGCAATTTGAGATATAGAAGCAGCTTTTCTACATCAGACAATTTGTTCACCTCTTCTAAAATAACTAAGATCCTCTTTTTCGATTCCTCACTGCAACGATATAATATTCTACATTTACACACTGTTTGATACGATACATATAACACCTAAGAAGACAACAGTGATGGTTTTATCAGGATGAACTAGGTAATGACAATATTTGACCCATGAGAACAAATGAAATAACTGAATTAGCACCAAATGCTATATATTTGTCCACCGCTCTTTTTCTGTATTTTGAGAATGGGAAAGTGCTTCCATGTGACATTTTAAAGTATTGCAATGCTATGCTCATACATTTATGCTTAAATATGTCATGGGCGATATCTCTGATAATCACTTTACTATGTTTACTGGCTAATTGACCAGGTATTGAGAAAGCTTGTAAGAATCACTAGCTGGTCATTGACATGCTCACTTCTAACCTTTGCACAATGTTATTTTTAAATCTCTACTTGGCCGTATCATGCTTATGGACTTTATACATAGCATACCTACACATACATTAGGTTCATGGTAATACCCCAACCCTTTAAACCCAATCAGGGCCGTAGTGGGCTCCCAAAAAGTGCCACTGCAGAAATATGTCTGGGGTACTCCCCCAGAAATTTTTGGAAATGTAGAGCCTGGAAATGGCATTTCCTGCATTTCCAGGCTGTTGAAAGCAAAGATCGTAGGAGTGCACAAGATAAACCAAACCTATGCGAAATCACGCGCAATGACGTGTAGTACGTAATGGAGCGCCCAACGTCCGAACCATTTTAGGAAGCAAAACCGCTCCGGCGTCTGATTTGAATACATAGAAATAATATGTAAACATGCGTTAATATATATATATATATATGTATAAGATAATGTAATAGTATAATATTTTTATGCCAATAGCGTGTATCAAAAATCTCTCAATTCAGTGTACAAAAAATCTAACAATGAGTTCATAATCGGATGGTGACTTATGTAGTAGATGTAACAGGCGCAGTGGTGTAGTGTCCAGACAGTCGTACAGTGCGCACAGGCATATCATTGAGACCTGTCTCAAAACAAAATAATGGTAATTAACATCTAAATGATCTTCTACTATCAAAGTATTAATGTTCGTCTACTCTATTTCGCCTATTATTGTCGATAATTGCTGTACAATGCCATTTAAATCTCATCTGCAAACACACAAGTAGTGAAGTTACACCGCACGTAGCGCCCTGTGCACAAAACAACACTGCCACTGACCATACTAAAGTTATCAACAAAGATTGCCCCACAAAACTCTTTCACGATGGATTTCGACCAAGAAAAGAAATGTTTTCTCACGCTTTCCGATCTATGGGGAACCTGTAAGGAAGGATCAGTCGGGCTTACCTGACAATCGAGCAATTTACCAGCAGAACAGTAAGCTGAAGCTGAACAGCACACAGCCAGACAGTTGCCACGTAGCCAGCATAACAGCAGCCATCCGGGAACTTCGTGTGAACTGGCTCCTAAAATTGGGCGGTTGTGGCGACCCATTTGACCTACTACGCCTATTATTGAGAGAAGTGGTTTATCTGTTTGCCTACGCACTCTACGATCTTGGTTGAAAAGCAACCAATTTCTTGATCATGGTAAAAGCGTCAATTTGAAATTTCAAAGAGGGAATGTAGCTAAAGCTAGATGTTTTTGACCTAAATATCTAAAATATATATTAATTTGAGTATGATAAAGTTCAATAATACATTATTTACAAAATTGCGGTATAAATATCAGTACATAATTATGAAAAACTAACCCGATTTCAATCTGCCATTTATTACTTTCACTAGCCACATCTGTATGTTTTGAAGTCTTGAATTTGAATAGGCACATTGTCATATTAAAATTTGACACATTCCAAATTCTTAGAGCGCTGATATAAACACCTTCTAAGTTGATCAGTATTAATAGTAATACCAGACCAGCCAGCTCAAGAGTATATTGTCATTTTATTTTTTTATTATATCCAAGTTTTTATCTTTTCTCCTGGATGGGCAACTTAAAATCTGAAATTACATCCTGTTCCAGTCTACCTGTCTAACATGAGTCGTGCACATGCATAAGACCATTGCATTGTTGAGCCTTAAGGGCGTCGTCTGGGTCGGGGGGGGGCGCCACTCCATATATATCGCATGGTAGGGATATGCCGCGGAGCAGCCCCTCATTTTCCAACCCGTAACCCATAAAACTTCGTTCCAGGCATCGCCATTTTTGAGAATATCTCGTTCCAGAGCATTCAAGTTTAGTTACCATGCGAGATCTTACATTATTTCGCCGCATTTCTGGAGGACCCTAGTTTTTAGCTCATCTGACGTATAGTCAGATGCAGCTTGTAGGAATCGCATAGATCGCTCCGTCCGTCCGTCCGTCCGTGAGTCCAACAGTTGGCACAAATCTTTAAGCGCTCGGACGTACGGTCCACGATCGATATTCGGCACATCGGGGGGGGGGGTCGTCAAAAACGAGGTTGGGATGTTAAAAACTGGGGGCCGTCAAGGTCAAAGGTCAAAGAAGGTTGTAAAAGAAAGGCGAACATTCACTCCTTAAACTGTAAGGTAGTAGCGGAGCCGAAATGGCAGAATTGCGGCACAAATCTGCAAACGGCTTGATCTAGGCCTCGTGATAGATCGGTGTATAGGCATCATGGTTTAGCCCGACCAGGCTGTGCGACGGATTGTATATTACATCCGTGTACATCCGCGATTGTCTCATACATCCGGTATTCTAAACCCTAGGCAATACCGTTTCTTGGAAGCTGAGCGGATGGCATGGTAGAACAAGCCATCACTGTGCCGCAAAATGGAGGTCACAGCTCAAAGGTCAATGGGGGCCACCAGGGCAGGGACCCAGATCTGTTAGCCTATCTAGTTTTCTGCAGGCCGGACATGGTCTGACGCGAAGCAATTGAAAAAACTTTGTTAATTATCAATTTGTTTCAGCGTGACCTCAGCATTTAAAATTGGCAATTATTAAGACCAAGGACCATGAAATATACTTTTTAGAATGCATGTGTTACTGCAAAACAATTGGAGTTTTTTATCTGCGGTGCCGATTGATTGATTGCGATGCGTCCCACGGGCTCTCGTAGTTTTTACCTTACGGAGCGTCTCTAAGAACATCCTTTAATCGACTGCGCAATCAGTTTCGTTGTTGTGGTGACAAATCAAGCTGATCGCAGGCCTCGCCTTTTCGTTCCCTTAACCTTGTTTGCGCGATCGAAAAGAATGATTCTCAAATTCGGCACCGTACTGCCCGCCAGATGCCGAGTTTGCTGGCAAGTGAGCTGAGCCAGACTTGCAAGGCGAGTTCGTCATGTTTTCCTCACGGTCATCGGAGGCACTCCCCTCCTTCATCCATCGATATGTCGGATCGTGTTAATTGTTCATTGCTTGTTACAAAAAACAGTTGCAGCACGTCACCTCCCAAATACCACAGCACTTCCGGCAAGTGACGCTTTAACCAAAGAATAGTACGACACCGGAAAATACCCGAACATCTCTTTCTAACCAATAACATTGTGTTGAATATCAAACATCAATACGATTGCCTTGTGTAATAACAATTTATGTGAAGTTAATATCACCGTTACCGCCTTGTCGTATGCTCCTTCTTACTAATCTAATTCCACGATATTAAAAATTAGGTTATTATCATTCTGTATAGGGTAGTAATCTTTATCAGAACTTATTTTGAGCTATGCTAATAAATGCGAAGTTTTGTCACTCCGTCGCATACTCTCGACCGGATCATTTGTTTGTGTGTTTCAATGCTCTTCAACACACCTGGCCAACCAACTATGTCTTCGATTAGCTCGGTTAAGGCAAATCCATTACTCAAGTATTGCCGTAAAATTGTTACCAAATTATAAGATCATACTAATAAGCTATAAAACTCGTTTATTATAGATATCTATATCTGAAGACTTGATATGTACAAACTAACCATTTTTTATTCACGTATACTCCACTCACATGATATACCTACTCTCTGTTGAGATTCACACCAACACACAACCGACACACGAGCACACACACACACACACACACACACACACACACACACGTGACACAGGTCACAACTAGACGGAGGGCACTCAAAGAGAGTGCATACCTCTGCGAGCGTGTAACATGATGTATACATGTGTATAACAGCTGGCTCGCTGCTGGCTGCTGCTGACTGGATGCCCTAAGGCGAGATGGTGCTGAATCAATCGCGCCAACGCGTGTAACATGTATACATGTGTATAACAGCTGGCTCGCTGCTGGCTGCTGCTGACTGGATGCCCTAAGGCGAGCTGGTGCTGAATCAATCGCGCCAACGCGTGTAACATGTATACGTGTGTATAACAGCTGGCTCGCTGCTGGCTACACACACACACGAACACACACACGATGGTCTAACACACGAGAGCGATTACATTACCTCCCTGCAACTCCGTTGCGCGGAGGTAATTACACATTGTCATTTCTCGTTTACAAACAGCGAACTACCGTACGTCGATTAGACACTTGCCTTGGGACGTTTCAATAATAAAAATTATGGTAAATAAACCAAAATAAATAAGTTTCTGTAATTGTCATCATGGACATCTGACGTCTCCATCAACATTTTCTCATTTGCATCGGCATAGATCAAGAATCTGTGCCTTGTGAAATACAAGAGAGGCACCCCAAGTAGACCAAATAATTCTGTCCCATATAACCTTTTTTATATTTTGGTGAGGGTTATATTGGGACAGAACGGGGTTCATTGAAATTTCGTGATCGCATGCAAAAAACCTATACAGCTGATTGTGGTTATGACTGTGTATGTTTCCATAGCAACAATTGCCTAGATAAACATAATGTGTTTCAGCCGATGAACCAACGAAAACCAGCAATGTTCATCAAACATGACAAAAAAAACTTTAAAAAAAGCTTATTATTGCATTAACATTTTACTATTTTTTCTTACGAGTTATTTCACACGTATAACTCTATGCCATGCGACATCTATATCTCGTAGCCGTGGCACGGGTTAGAGCCAGCGTTCGGAGCCCGCTATTAGTATTAATTTCACACATGGAAGCACGCGTGTTTTCGCTTGGTCTCAGAGCAAGCTGCCACCTCTTGATCTGGCGCTATACCGTGGAAATGGACCATGTCACTTGACCATGTCAATCCATGGTCCTTGACCAATCATGGTCCTTGACCATGTCAATCAATAAAACCGCGTCTGACGTTCGAAGCTATAACTACATAATAAGAAGAGGTAACGATACACAGTAAAGTGTGAGGAAAAGTTGGACGTACAGCGCTAATTCTGATGTCATTTTTACTGGATTTCACGTAATAAATCGTGGGTAAATTTGGGCATGGAAATGTTGTATTTCTTGTGTTTCGAGTGAGTCATACTCCTTTATTATTATTCACTCCTGATATAATCGATATGTAGCCTATGGTACATAACGGTAACCGATATTATTGTATAATTCACTTACATTGTCTGGGTACATTGTCTGACAATAGTTTATATGAGGTTAATAAATGCAATGCCAGCTCCTAATGAAGACCTTTTATTGGCGCTTTTAGGACAATGGCTACAAGAGTGCGACCGGTGACGGGTCTACCACATCCACGTGGGAAATCAGAGAGTTTACAAAGTAAGGAAGAAGCATACATGTAAGTGTGGTCTCAGGGCCGGATTTAGGACTGGGCAAGCTGGGCAGTTGCCCAGGGGCCTTCACATATTTTATGAAAAAAAATTGTAAGGAAAAATGTAGGCTGACCTGAACGACACGCACGTATCAATCAAAACCATATTGCGTGCGTTTTACGTCATACATACACATGCCATATTGTATTTTGTTTGTGAGTGGTAGAAACAGCTAAATGGTTGTTTCCCTGTCATTGCTCAGCACACATCGGCAGACAAACATTTAAAATCTAACGTCATCCATCTCAACGTCGATTTTCTTTAGCACTTATTGTTGGTTTAGAAACGTTTCAAGAAAATGATAACTACTGAAGGCTACCCAGGGGCCTCCACATGTCTAAATCCGGCCCTGTGTGGTCTAGTCGCTAGTCCGAAATCTATACTACTACAAAAACTAACTCTGTCTATGCATTCCGCCATTTATTAGTTTAGGACCCCCAAAATTACCACACTGTTAGTTGATTACCTTTAGGGGCCTAAGCACCTTGGATACACTAAAAACTACTATTTAAAAGCAAGTGAAATAATAAGTATGAACCCTTCGAACTGGCTGTTGTTGTCGTAGCGTGCAATGCATGTTAGCAGAGCATATAAATCAGTTCTGATGTTAAGATGGCTCGCAGCGCATTCTGCGATATCGCGCGTGTATTTATGTTTTTGTGTTGCTCATAGAGTCTATTTCCCCCAGGGTACTGCTGGAACTATCTGATATGGTTAGGGAGTAGGCGTAGGCGACTCCATAGACCTGTTAGTGGAGTAGGCGAGGTACGGTCCGGCATATTAGATAGTACCAGCAGAGCATATAAATCACGTTGGTTTATATGCTCTGGTACCAGGGTACGTTCCGGCAGTACCCTGGGGGACATAGGCCCTCTCAGCGTTAGTGTTATGTGTCAGTGTGCAGCGGCAGCAATGGCGGCAGCCAGTGTTTGTTGTAGATGAGCATTTGGACGGCATTTACAGGAAATTGTCGGCAATAATACTAAAATAGATGAAAGAGAGTATAGAAACATTAAGAATAAGACTTTGCCTTTGGTAGTAAATAGATTTCGTATTTATTTAGCATTATATTTTATTGAAACGCTCCAAGTGCCTGTGGTGAGGGTGAATTAATGTGCGACAGTGTTGTTGCAGCAGTGAAGTACTGCAGTCTGCATTAGTATGGCATTAGAAGCAAGAAGAAGAAAGAACGAAGTCGGAAACTCTGTGTTTATACCCTGATCTGATATCGCGCTATATGGACGGGTTCAGTTTACGGAATACAGAATACATGTACATGTACGCACTGCACCGAGAGCGCACGCCGCACTCGAGATTTCACCGATTTTTGTCACAATTGACACAGTGACCTGTGACGTCACACAACCCCTCTTGGCTAACTACAAACTCGCTTATAAGTAAGAGTCTTTACCAGTATATCCCCTTTGTGATTTCTATTGTGCGCTCACTAGATGCTGCTGGTTATTGTCAATTCTTCAGATACCAATTGGATTCTCAATACTTAATACGCAGTAATTGTTCGTCGGCGGGGATAATATGGTTTCATGTCTGTCCAGCCGTCGCTCGCCACCACCGTCGCAGACACTTTCCCTTCTGCTCTATAACTCGACCCTTAATTGACCTAGCGCGACCAAACTTGGTATACTTACACATCTTGGGCCTTGGGGAGAAGATGTGTCACGTACCAAAACCAGGCCACTGCGACCTTTATTCGACCTTGACCTTGACCTTGACCTTGATCATATTTCCCTTCCGCTCTATAACTCGGCCCCTAATTGACCTAGCGCGAGCAAACTTGGTATTCTTACATATCTTGCGGAGAAGGTGTGTTGCATACCAAAACCAGGCCACTGCAACCTTCATTTGACCTTGACTTTGAAATTGATCATATTTCCCTTCCGCTCTATAACTCGGCTCCTAATTGACCTAGCGCAACCAGACTTGGTATACTTACACGTCTGGGAGAGGAAGTGCGCATTGGCACCTGTCTTTGACCTTTACTCTGGACTTGAAGATAATCTCTCCGACTTTTAGTTTAACCCTAATCAACATAGCGGATTTCTGCGAAAAAATTGTTAAGACATTGTAAAAAACGTGACATTTTCAACCTTTATCTTTGTGACTTATTTCACTTTACTTACCTTGTACGTCCTTCAGAGATATTTCATTCATACTAGATCGCGGGGATACATGTAGTTGCCGACAACTGCCATTTCTAGTTTCAAATACCAATGAGAGTTTTCTCGTATTATTTTGACAAGGTAAAGCGAATCCCAATGATAATTGTGATTTAAAGGGCGAGACGAGGCCACAGAGCCAGCCACAGACACAGCCAGAGAGGCATATTCATAATAACTTAGTACAATTTCATAACAATGTTGTGTGTATCCAGAAGCTTTTGCTACACAGAATCATAGAATCGTTCAAACTGTTTTTGTCAGAATATTGTTTAGTGTTTGTTTCTCTGTTACGTATCTATCCTTAGAATTAAGGCAATATATGTGGCTGAATTTGTTCTCTCTTTGTTCTTAAGAATTTTTCCCCAAGCAATACTGGGTACCCGGCTAGTTGTTATCCTAAAATACATGGGAAACATCTTGTTGCTAATTAAAGTGTCATGGTCTGGCATATAGGTACTCAGGCACTCTCAGTCTAGTATTTACTGGCACTTTGAGTACATGTAATACTCCGTACAGACTGCAAAGTTTGATCCCACATTAAACTAGTCTGGGCCTGGCGCTCCTCAAATGTTTGCATTATGTACGTGCTATCCCGCTCCAAAATTTGGTCTCACCTGTCAGTGTACATATTACTGATTACTTTAGAATAAAAATTATGAGTATGTGCTGTTTTTGGCTATAAAACAGTAAATGAATAGCAAACTTGCGCCTGTGTTCTTGAGATTGACAAAAATGAAATTGTCTAATGCTCTCAACTAGCGAGTGCATGTAGTCATATGATGCAAAGGTTCATAGACTCGTACCTATTTCGATATGTAGACAAAGGGCACATAGTGTAGAGACAGAATTGATAGCATCTCACGTAAGCAAAAATTGAGCTAGTTTTGTTGACATAAAAATATGTGCGAGTGCGCTTTAATATGTTACTCTTATTGTATACACTTGATGTTACAAAAGTAGTATAGGTAAGTATCAGAATGGTCGAGAACATATGAAAACAATTGGAAAAACACGAGAAATCATTGCTTTTAATTCTGCATATATTTGTGTTATTTTAAAAATTGCACATTGGCTCCACCTTACACTGGAGAATCAAAATAATCATGAGCTTATATAATAATCATGGGTCTTTACTGAGATGCAGTTGGACGTTTCCTGATGCTTTGAGATTAAAAATCAACTCTAAATCAAATTCAGATGTAAGGAGACTGCACACAATTTACCGTGTAATGGTGAAAGACATTGTTCTTCAATATTACGCGTTGGCGACGTTTCTCGCAGGAGTGCACTACATTCAGGCCCGTAGGCAGGTGTATACGGGTATACGGACATAACGAGCGCCGAGGCGCCAGTCTCTAGGGGCATGCCCCCGGAAAATTGTGAAAATTAGGTTGTCTGAGACTGCATTTTGCGCGTTTTGAAGGCAGTATGATATGAAAAACAGGCAGCCAAAAGCGAACCTCAAAACGTGGACATTTCTCAAATGGACTTCAAAATGGATTTTTTGGCAAACAGACTACTTTATGTAACATGTATTTTACAATTTTAGAGAATAACAATGTCAATGTCACTATTTAAAAAGAACAAAAATAGAAATAAAGTTGTAAATCCGTATTATTCACGAGGTTTGCTGCTGATAATCTTTCAGTAGTGTGTCTTTTATTAATTCACTTTCTTTTAAATCGTTGGTCCACAAAAAATGGACCTTCGCAGCCTGGGGGGGGGGCGCACCCGTTGCACCCGTCGCACCCCGCTTCCCTACGGGCCTGACAATGCTGTGTTTATCTCCAATAATGCCCATAAGCTGCCTTGTGTTACGGTGGTTTCTCTGCTATGAGGAATCACTTAATTAGCCACTCATCAATGCCATGCTGATATATCTCAGTGAGTAGTTATACCCGAACCAGTCCTTCCAGTACATGCCGTCGAAAAATTGCCCTGGTGGAGGGTAGTAGCCTCCATTGTAGTATTTGCCGTTGAGCAGTGCGTAAGCGCAGTAGTTGTACCACCAGCCTGCTCTCTGGTTGATGGCACAGCCATTGTAATCCGACTTGTCCCAGGTGGCAAATATCTGAAACACAGCCTTCCTCATCAGACCTGTGGTGTTTGTTTGAATGGGGTGTGTTTTGGTCGGAATGGCGAGACATGCGGAATCACCCGGGAACATACGCGCGCGTCACAACGTTGTTACTACATAGGTAACAACATTACATAAGTCGTAACACGAGAACGGATTTTGTGAGACAGCATTGGATTGTAAGGCAAATCGAGTCATCTGTCCATGTAGCGTGTTGTTAGTAATGCCTACCATGCCATTGTGATAGCTGAAGTCGTCGGTTACGCTTCCGCTGAATCCGGCCACACTCAGCCGGTATCTGTCAGACTCTGGACCAATGCTGAAGTAATTGTACAGTGCAAAACCAGTGAATCCATTCCAGTCCTGTAGCGTGATGAGCAGCTTTGTGTTACCTAAATCAAAAATCTATTAATATTTTTCGGCCGCGGCTACTCATAAGAATGAAGATTTTCAGGCAATCAGTCCTGGAACCGGTTTGACGAACTCATCATAACGTAGACTACAGTTTTGTACGCAGATCTGGACTGTGTCTGTAGTTCCCAGGTAAAACTGTAATTTTTTTGGGCCAGATTCTTAGAGCCTTGTGAAATCAGAGCTACATGTCATGTCTGATTGCCCTGTAGTTCTGATTTGCAATCTGAGATTTCTCAAAATCAAAGTTATGTGTATTACGTATACATCAAAGCAGTATGAGTGATATACTTTTTGTTTGTGCATCTTAACAAAACAGGAATTAAGCTATCCGTGTAGATTGATAGGTAGCTATAGCTAATTATTGTTGCAATAAAAAAGTAGTAAAGTGCTACAAAGTCAAAACATTTGGCATTGACGCGTGAAAAACGCATGTAAGTGGGTGTAACGTGACCGATGTAACAAAATTATCAGACAGATGTTGCTCTCGCTCTTTCTCTCTCCTCCTCTTTCCTCCTCCCCGTCCTCGTCCTTCTCCTCCTCTCTTCCTCTCCCTCCCTTCGACAGATGGACCAATTCATCTGGAGCTAAGTATTCTAAACGAGACGCATCTCTGTCCTTACCTGCCCCAACGAGATTGTGTATCGTCTGGAGCCCGGCCCAGAAATCGCCACTGGGTGATCCGAACCCGTTTCGGTAGCTCTTCCAGCCCACTTGGAAGTTCACCTTGCCTTTAATGCGCTGCTGCACTATCGTGAAGCCGTTCTGACATTGCACCTTTGAAGATAGATGTTACGATCACATATTTTTGAAAATGGGGAGGCATGGATCCACACCACGATGTGCGGTTCCATTAGGTATGCATTAGGTTAACACTTGGGATTTCAGTGGTGGAAAATTAAAAAGTTGATGCCATTTTAGCAATAAGCGACTAGTTTGGACTCATGGGAATCCCATGAGAATCTTTTATGTTTTGCCATCTCTAAGATTGGTGCTCGGCACACTTGACTCCTTGTATATAACCCGCCAAAAATGCTCATTTGTGGTATTTTGAAAAAATTAATCACAAGACAAGATCTGATATTTAGATGTTTTCAAGCACTCTGAACTCCGACCACCGGTGGTTGACAGCGTTTACGCGGGCTATTTTAATTAAATGGTCAGCTAACAGCAATTTTTCTGTATGCAGCAATACTTTTCCAGCGCACATACAGATCAATAATTTGTGCAGGTTTGATTCCGTGGAATTTGCGTATATTCGAAAGCCTGTAAATGCCAGATCCTCCATAAATGGAATCTTTACGTGGGTATCCGTAAAACCTTGTCTAGCTGTCAGAATTACCTTCGCCACGTTATGCAGGTTGACTGGAAGATGCGTTTTCTCCTTCGTCATCACTCGGCATGAGTCAAGAACCTATGCCATTTCCCCCTAGGAATTTGCTTAAACTATGGCCATGTATTCAATGCTGACATGGATCGGAGAGTTGGACGTACCTTGGTTCGGTAGTTTTGCGGATAGATAACATAAATGCCGGGTTCTGTGTAGTTGTGCTTGTAAAGCTCTGCGCAGTCTGGCAAGATAAAAATCGAATGGCATTGCGTTAACATATGTGATCCAGAGTTGATTCACCATCCACGCGTAAAATTCAGAACTATTTACCTAGTAGACTTTGACTGACTTTCACAGAAAGGGCCACGGCATGGTACAGATAATACATTGTATGTAGCAAAACTGTTCCAGCAGCGTATTCTGGAGGACGTGCTGAGTGTGGTTCTGAAGCCATACATCAAACCCCTGGTATCAGCGTTTTATAATATATAAATAATAACGCGTTCTTGTTTCTTATCGATAATTAATTTGCTCTCTGAATATCACCAGTATCAGATAACTGAAAACATTTAATATGAGCGGATCTAGAGTGAGATAACTGAAAACATTTAATATGAGCAGAGTGAGATAAATAGAAATATCTAATAACAGCAGTGTGAGATAACTGAAAACATAATATCGGCAGAGTGAGATAACTGAAAATATATAATATTAGCGCTCAAGGGGTCATTGTCGTATCAGGTACTACAGATATGTACCCGAGGTACATATATATATGTATACATAAAGTGTACCAGACTTTTACTACAGAAGTGTACCCTAACCCTAACACCAGGGGCGTAAATCCCGGGGGGGGGGAGATGGGGGAATGCATCTCCCCCGCTCTTGAAGGAGGGGGGATGGCCTGTACAAATATCCCCCCTGAGATTTAAAAAAAAGAGAAAAAAAACAATAGCCAAAACGTATGGTTGCAAACATACAAAAACACGTGAAATTGTGAGAAATTGCAATTCTTACCTGTGTTTTAATACTATAGTAACCTAACTGTGTACGCTCTCTGAAAAGTCATGAAAAGTGTTTTGAATCCTAACTTGTAGGGTTGAGTCTAGGGTTGAGATAGTGTCATCAGACATGAGAATATGGCACACAGTATGCCTCAGATTGCAGGAAAATGGCTTAAATATGTCAAAATTTTCTGGGGGGGGGGCATGCCCCAGACCCCCCTAGCACTGGCATGCCTACGGCACGCGGACTGCCTGCGGCAGCCAAGGTTAATTTCACCCCCGGCTATCGCCGATCATCCCCCCCCACTCCTCGGTACGGATTTACGCCCCTGCCTAACACTAACCCTAACCCTAAACATACCTCATATAAAAATATAAACACAGGGAAAGAATGCTGGGAGGCTGTGATGGTGCAATCCTGTTGCAGTCACTGGCACTAAAGCCCTAATATCCTTGATTGTCAGGGGTGATGCCGGGCAGAAGAACCGAAGGACCCGCTCGGGCCAACATCGACTGTCAACACCTTGAGGGCGGCAGCTGCGCAGTGCTTGAGGACATCAGGCGTAAAGCATGGGGAATGACAGACGGCTTCTCCTTGTAGGAGAAACACTCATCTATATGATAGATGGTCATCTCGAACATGATGGATACTGCCTGGCAGCTGTTTCGGCAGCTCATGGCGGAAGCGCAGCCAGCCATGCTGCAACCAAATCACCAAAAGCTCATTCATTGGCTTACAGATCACTCGCTGTCGCCTCTTGAGCCGTCGCCCATGTCACAGCTACTTACAGTGGGCAGTGCGTCCAACGCGACTGTCGTAGACTGACATCGAGGGTCATCCGGGGTTGGTCGGCCTTCTAGGCACTCCGCGGATGTGAGCCAAGAAATGAGGCTGGATGTAGGGGTGCGCAGGCCAGTGCGGCATGCGACAGGCTGCAATGTCATCGCTCATTGCAAACTTATTAGTCATTCTGAGGCCACTGGGTAAGCACTTGACGACCGATCGCCGCCGCTCTGTTTTTGACACCGTATGTGGACCATTCGGAAGCTTGTATCTCAATGTCTTTCTGCCTTCAGGTGTCACATAAGCTCTTGGCATTGGGAATTCTTTCAAGTGAGGCGCATCAGCGGCAAAAGATTTGAGGGAGTGCTTGTAGTCAACATGCAATTATCAGCTTGCCTGCAGCCTAGCACATAAAAAGCGCTGCCTTGTCCAGTGCAAATTCAGCCAGCTGGCAGAGCTTCCCTTCGACTGCGCGTACCCTAGACATCGGGAGGATGTGTGAAGCCGGCTCCGGATGAGGGTCGTTTTTACAGGCCGTCGCCTGCAGCAGAAAGAGCTACGTTCTACCTGGACCAATTCACGATTGCTTTGAAATAGCCAGAATCCTGATGGCCTGCCTCCGAGCTCAGTCGAGTTGCGCAAGCAGGTGGGCTTCTCCTTAGTCAAGATCCTCAAGCATCCCTCGTGAATCTCGCTTACAATGACAGAAATTAGAACTCCTCGAACAAAATCATGTCAGTGCTTTGTCCCATGAAATGGCGTGAGGCTATGAGGAGTTCACGGAATGGTTGCATGCTTGTCGCGTCAGGCTGAACAGCATAGCTGACGGCTGGTTGACGCACTGAACCAGGCCCGCCACATCGTAAATTGTGCGCGGCATGAAACTCCAGGATGGCTTGGAGGTAACGTGCTGCAAGGGTCGGACTGAATCAGGCGAACTCGAAGGCCCGCGAACATCAACTGTTCCGGGCGAACACAAATTTCTCTAGGTTGAGAGTAATACATGACGCCACAGAGGTCTAGGGCCCACTCTACTAGCCCTGAAGAATACTGTCCGCAATGGTGCT
>NW_014577121.1:646947-659208 GCF_000485595.1 Priapulus caudatus | reverse complement strand
ATACGAATACAACCTAAAAGCTACCTCGGGTACATATCTGTAGTACCTGAAACGACAACGACCCCATCTGCAATATTAGCAGTGTGAGATAACTGAAAATATCTAATGATGCAGCAGTTGTGAGGAACCTGAAAATACTAACATCAACAGAGTTGATAACTTTGAGAACATTTTAATATCAGCAGGTGCTAGGCAAAAATACATCGAATGATTAACCCTAAAATTGCCTTTGTGAGTGTAGTCAAATCCATATTACGATTATGAATACTCCGCGTAGTACATTATATAACGCGCCCCCTGGTGAAGTAAAAAACTAATATTTGCTTTTATTTACTCGGTGATTATATGTTTAATCAGGGCGCCTTCGAGGTAGACCGCTTTAGCGTAGCTGCCGCACACGCTCGCCGGTAGTGAGTCTATACTTAACCTTGCGAACTTGCTCGTCCACCTATGGGTAATCCGCATTTTTAGGACCTTTACAGAATTTATAAGTGCTTAGCGCTTCTATGCCCGTTGTCACCTGTCCACAGCCAGCGCTAACAGGATTACGGTCATCTACTGTGCAGGGTGGACACCACAGCACGATGCATCTCCGTCTGGTCACTCCTGTATCAGTGGGCAGCACCTTTGGTGGGGTGTGCGTAGCGTGCAGAAACAGCGCTTAGTGCGAGCGTAGTGTGCACGCCCTTAGTTTCTTAAGTGCGGGAGGCGTTCGAGGTGTGCCGGCGACAAATATTAGATTGATAATCTTCAGGTGTGCGCAGGATCCTGCCACCTGTGATGAGTCATTGTGAGGCAGCGGTGTGATTCACCGTGTAGTATGACTGGGTTCACGGGTAGCTGGACTTTGCACTGTCAAAAGATAAGAATATTACGGCAGCATTTTTAAGTGCACAAAAAAAAACATTTTGTCTCGAATTACGAAATAGTATCTCGTAAGGCCGCCCGCACACCAGCCGATTTTTACAAAACGATTGAAGCCGATGAAAGCGATGAAGCATGAACGCGCATGTAGGTGTGCGGTCGCACACCTACAGATAATTTTCTTCAATATTTATCGCCCACACGATGTTTCCTGAGGTCACGCGCACACCCAACAAATGCGCGTCCAAATAACGGGTTCAAAATCAAACATGTTGTCGCATTTCGTGGAACGATCAACCCGATAAAAATAAAATCGTCTACAAATAGAACGCGCACAACCTACATCTTTCATCGCTCATCGCTTCATCGCTTCATCGTTTGTGTAAAAATCGGTGGTGTGCATGGATGGCCTTAATTACGAAATGAGTTTCTCGTAATACGAAATTAGTTTTCTCGAATTATGAAAAGTTTCTCGTAAGTAACGAAATAAGTCTTGCCGTAATTTTACGAAATAGTAAAAACACACACAAACAACCCCGTAGGGGACAGCACCTGGGGGCGTGGGGGTCCTGGTACGCTTCATCGCGACAGCCGGTGGCTCGACCCAACCTAGCTTCCATCAATAGTAGCCCAGCCCAATGGTACGCGGATCACTTGTTGTGTGATATGCTTGTTGAAGCGTAAACTGTCAACCACATAATATTCCGTGAAGCACGCGCTATACGGTATCAGGACAGAATACCGCCGTGACAATCACCCCCGCGACAATTACCCCCCGCGACATTTACCCGCCCGGACAATTCAGCCCCCGCGATCATTATAGAGGAGGAGATAGAGGACGACGGAAGAAGGTAGTGGAGGAGGAGGTATAAACAGTCTAAGGAGGGGGAGAGGCAGGAGGTAGAGAGGTAGAAAGGTGCAGGTGCGCTGTGTTGAAGGAGGCAAAAAGAGGGGGAGGCGAAGAATGTGTGGAGGAGGAGGAAGAGGATGGAGGTAGCATAACACCTCTCCTCTGACCTCCTCCCTCCTCCACCTCCTCTCTTCCTTCTCTCCTCCTCCACCTTCTATCCCCTCCTCTCACTTCACACCACCTATCCTCCCCTATCCTTCTCCCCCACCTGCTCCCCCCACCGCCTCTCTACAACTCCTCTCCTCGTCCTCCTTCACCTCCTCTCCGCCTCTCTCACCCACCTTCGATGTTGATCCCTCCTCATCCGTCCGACCACCGCTCCCCACGTTCTCCCCCTCCTCGGGCACTATTCCTCGCGGGTAGCCTGGCGCATCGCCGTCGGCCTGCTGGCTGGGCAGTCGCGCCGGCTCCTCCACTCTTCCTCTCCGCTCCTCCTCCTCTCCTCCACCTTCTCCCTCCCTCCTCCTCCGCCTACCACCTTTGCTCTCACCTTCTTCCCTCCCCTCCTCCCACCACCTTCGTCCCTCCTCCTCCAACCTTCTCCCCCCACCATCCTCAACTACCTCCCCTCCACCACCTTCTCCCATGACGGCGCATCTACTCTTTCTCACTCCTCCACTCCTCTCCTCATGCGGGCGGCGGTCTCACGCGCGGCTCCTCTTCGCCTCTTCCGGCGGTTAGGGGGAGGCGGGGTGGGGGAGGGTGTGGGCGAGAGCTTTGCCCTCAAGGCCACCTCCCCTCCAACCTTCTACCCCCATCCTACCTCCTCCACCACCTTCTCCCCTCACTTCTCACCACCTTCTCTCCACGTTCTCCCCTTGTGTTGCTTCCCGCGGGGGGCGGGGGGCCCTTGTGGGCCCCCTGTCCGGTGTGCGCTGGGGGGGGGGGCGGTCCCGACCTCCTCTGCCTCCGTCTCGCGTGCTCGGCCAGGCGGGGGGCGGCGCGTTGATCCCCTCCTGCCAGCTGGCGCGCGTTGTGATCGGTGGAGCCACCTCCCCACGTTCGCCCCCTCCTTCCTTCCCCCACCTACCTCTCCTCCCCACTTCCCTGACTCTCTTCCCTCCTTCGGCGCCCTGCCACCTTCTGCCCGCTCTCCCTCCTCCACCACCCTTCTCCCCAACCTTCCCTCGCCGTCCTCCTCCTCCACCACCTTCCCTTCCTCCTCCACCTTCTCCCCCCCCGTTCCTCCTCCGTCCACCACCTTACCTGCCCACACGTTCTCTTCTTCTCCTCCTCCACCTGCTCTCGTCTCCTCCTCCTCCACCTCGCTCTTTCCTCTCCTCCTCCTGCCACTCTTCTCCCCAATCCGTCTCCCTCCACCACCTCTCTGGTCCCCTCTACTCCACCACCTCTTGGCTCCAGGGTGGTCCGCCCTTTCTCCTCCGCCGCCTTGGCCCCCTGGCGGGCGGGTGCCTTCCTCCACCTCCTCTCTCCTCCTCGGCGTCCTCCTCCACCTTCTCCCCCTCCTCCTCCCATCCCACCTTCTTCCCTCCTCCTCGACCTCCTCCCTGTATCACGGTATTCAACAATGAATAATGAAAGGGAATCAGAACAGAGCGTGAAAGTAAATGTGCCGGGTGTGATTGTCGGGGGGGGTAAATTTCAGGGGGTAATTGTCGAGGGTAAATGTCCGGGGAGGTAAATGTCTGGGGGTAATTGTCGGAGGTGAAATAGCATGGGCCGGGTAATTGTCCGGGGATAATTGTCCGGGGTAATTGTCCGGGGGTAATGTTGGGTCCGGTAGAACCGTCGGTAGTGAGCACGGCGCGGGTTTGATGCCAGTAGGCCGCAAATTAGGACTTTAATTTCTCATACCGAATCAAAATGCCAGCACAGAAAGTGTGGGACCGCGGGTGAAGGAGTATGGTCTGCGGACGAATCCTGCTATGCGGAACGCAGTCTTGAACGCCGGACTGGATCGAAGAATGCGTTCGAGATAGTATGCCGTGGGACTTCTTCCAAGGAAAGCGGGAAGGCGTGGAGGCCCTCGCTGCTACAAGCATGCTAAAGGCCCCGGGCCACGAGCCGGCATGAGCTTCATGTACTGAAACCTATGACAGTTTGGGCGTGGCTAGACGGGCACAATCATGGATTGTGATAGCGCACTCGAAAGGCGCAAGACCCAAATCACAAGTTTATGTGCAATTTCTAGCCTTATTCAAACCCCCTATGGTGTTAGCGTCGTGGAGTTCGCTGTGGGTTGCCGTAATGGGGTGCGTGTGAGTTTGCGTGTGAGTGGCGAACTGAACTTAGCATCCCCCAATATCTGCTGAATCACCTCGCGTACTAAGGTTAGGCGGTGGGCGGAGGAGTGCGCGTGATGAGCTACGCCGTTCCAAACTTACAAGTGCGCTTGGAAACCTGCTGCCCTAGATGGTTCCGGTGAGTTGCGTTCAGAACTTACAAGGTTGCGTTGAACCTGCGCTGCCTAGTTGCGTTGCTAATGCGAATATCGGTCACGTGTAATAAACCTTAAGTATAAAAACCTGTAACTAACGCGTTAAAAACTGCATGGTCGGGAGTACTTAGGTACCCGAGGCCAGTGCCGCCAAAAGTGACTGCCAGCGTCAGGCCAGGGCTCCAGGGCAGACCTGTACTTGCGTGTTTTCTTGGTATGATGCGAGGACCAACTCTCCCGTAGGCAGTCTCATCGTACATCTTCGGGCCGGCCATCCTCATAAAGTTACTTGATGCCACCTTGCGTCCTCGTGTCGAGCTCGGCACCCCAGAAGCTGGTCGGAGAGACAAAGTCAAGGCGCCTGCTAATCTATGTCTTTAGAACCAACACTGTATGTGTTGTGTTGCTAAATTTGACCAGATCAAACTGATATCTAATTACCACAGCAAGAGGTAGCCCTCCATGTTGTCATCCTCGGAGCGTGCCGACAAACAAGGCTGACACGAGGTCTAGCAGAAAAGGCCAACTATTATACCATTTCTCAACACAGCATGTGGGTAGTACGCAACAACACGCAACTCGACACGCAACTATAGTTGGCGGATACGCTGGAATACGCACAATAGGTCTGGTGAGGTACTCTATCTACACGCAACAGTGATTCGCCACACAGCACGCTGAACACGAGTCGCGAACATGATCGCCAACAGGTACGCCATTCACATTTCGCAACATGTACGCTACAAAACTGCCATATACCTCAAATTTGACTGCGAGCACCATGCGTGTTATAACTCTATGATTGCGGTACCTGCTGGCGATGGCTGCTTCGAGCGTGTTGCGAGCGCTGTTCCGTTGCGTTAGCGGGACCTGTGCCGGTCCCTGTTTGCGGTTAGAAAGTGATCGGCAGGCATGTACGGCAGGGAGATTGTTGGTGAACAGCTGTTCAAAATTCTTGAACTGTGAATGTGCTTGTCACACCATTAGCGCAGCACCAGTTTGGCGGGAGGGGTTGCGCCGAATTAAAAAAGGAGGGGCGCATAAGCTGACGAACGCCAACTCACACGCAACGAAGTAGGCTGTTAGAGGTGGGAAGACGCAACAAGCACGCTAGCGGGAGCGCAGACACACGCAGAGGGAAGCGGCTTAGAAGGGGAACTGCGGCAAGAATTGTTGCGCTGGCGAAGGCCGGCCGATTCAATTTTGAGACGCAACTAGGGAAAACGGCAAAGGTTACGGCAGACGCTCGGAACACTGATGTTACCGCAACACGATGCGGCTCAACGGGTACGCAAACGGTCAGAAGGGTGGAGGGGAAGAGGGGGGAGAAGAGCTGGTGTAGCAAGGGGAAGTGGAGGGTGGGGTGGAGGGGGGTTGGAGTGAGGAGCGATCGGGGCGGCCACGACCCACGGTAATGGAGGGTGACGAGGGTAGGTGGGGGGGGGGGGTGGAGGGGGAGGACGGGAGGGGAGTGGGGCGGGAGGAGTGGTGGAGGGGTGGTGAAGACAGGGGTAAGAGAGGAGGAAGGAGGAGTGAGGAGAGAAGAGAGGAGGAAGGAAGGAGAGGTGGAGGCAGGAAGAGGAGAGAGGGGGGAGGCGGATCAGTGAAGGCAGGGAGGAGAGAAGTGGAGGAGTCGAGAAAAGGGAGGATGAGAGGGAGAGAGCAGGGGCAGGAGATGGGGAGGAGGGAGGAGGATGGAGTGGGGGATGGGAGGGTAGGTGAGACAGTGGTTGGGTGAAAGGGTAATAATGAACCTAATTATAGTACAATAAAGAAGACTATAGGACTACGAGGACGACTGGAATACGTAATATATTTCTCTATTGTTCTTTTTATGAGTAAATATGTGAGTGAAATAGCCTGGATAGGGCATTTGTAGTAAAGTGGTCAGGCAATCGCGGAGGTGTAACTGTGACGCGGAGCCCTTAAGTGTTTTAGAATGTCATAAGTATATGGGATTTCCTGTGTCTAGTATTTACTTCGATTAAGCGTTATAGAAGCGCCGTAAAAAGGTTTTAGTGAGTGGGATTACTCCATGACTATAATGCACAATAATGGTTCGCCACATCTAGTAGCATGGCTAGGATAACATTCTCAGTGCGAAATTCTGCTCAGTTGCCTACTGGAATTTAATGGTCACTCCGGTACCTTATGCTTGGATGGATTTTTACGATTCGGCGGATGTATAATTACCATGAGAGTTGTACCCTAGTCACACACCGGGGTTACCCTCACCTACAAATGACGTAGTCGTGGTTGTATGAGTTTTACAAACATTTTGATTGGTTAAAGAAATGAGTGGTTGATTTATGGGGGGCATGTGGCTGGCGAGGGAATGTATAACATCCGTGCGTGTTGTGGGTGTATTATAATTTTCCGCACCCGCACACGCATTTAAAAGCACATCGCGCAGCAAAATAAACCCGCTTGTGTTTTGCTAAAGGCAGTGAGCGCCACTGGCGGCGTCTTGTCGCCTGTGAGCTATATTCAAAAATCTGTTCTGTAAAACGGATGGGTATATATGAAGGAAGTGAGTTACGGGCTCGTTTTCAGGCAAACTGGTCTCGGCATGAGTAGTGGATGCCGAGTGCTGACCACGGCAGATGCAGGTCTCTACAGGATAGCTTTCTTTCGCTAGCCACTTAACCTGAGCGCCCAGAGCAAAAGGCCTAGAGTCGCTGATTGAGATGTGGCTGTATGTCGTCTATGAAGATTAGCCGAGATTAGTGGTTGACGGTGCAATATAAACGCGCAGTGACTAGTTTTATACGCGATCTGACTGTCTTGTAGTACAGTGCTATCGTCCAAAGATGTAAATGTGAGATGTTCTTGAATTGTTGCACGTTTTGTGATAAAAGCATGAAACTTTGTCCAATTACTTCATAACCACTGTAAACAGAACAATATGTGATAGTGGATGCCAAGCTAGGTTAAGCATTGGACGTCGAGATACTGCGCAGTGTCCTAAAAATCGGGGAACATGGAAAACGGTAGGTCTATATAGAAAAATTTAATTGTTCTAAAGAAAGTCAGGCGACTTTAGAAGTTACTAAAAATAAACTTGACGAACTGGATCTGTATTTATGAGTTGCATGATGATATAGCGATATTGTCTGTGCTAGGATGAGGAACGATTGAAGATATGAATCACGTGACCTTTCTGTTTACAGGTGTTTACGAAGTTCGCTTAGGGATGACCCGTGGTGGTGAATATCAGAAGACATAAGATGGTGGCAGCGTCGTGAGAAAGAAGCCATAAAGGAAAATTTGCTGGCCCTAGGGCTGCGGTTTGGGTGAGTATGCCGATTGGTGCGGGAAAAATTGACGGGAAAAAACACGATGTCACTCCAACGTTTCCCAGGACGCAAAAAGATGCCAAAATAGTTAAAAGTGCGCCAGAAAATAGGTCAAAGAGGAGGAGTGAGAAAAGTATGTGGTTTTGTTTCCCATAAATCAGCTGTAAGTGCCTCGTGGGAAATCGCTAACAAATGATCTTGGTGCCGTAGACTACAGGGTATGTTCTCTCGTATAGAAAGTTCAAAGATGCAGATCAAGAGAGCGAGCGCGCATGTCAAAGTATCATAAGATGAACAGCCTGTTCTGGTGCCGGGAAAAAATGATTGCAAACTGACACGAAGTAGGGCATGGTCGACCACAGAGAAGAGCAGCTTTTTGCCTAACTCAGGGATCGAGCGCATGTGTGGTAGAGTTCGACCCCCTTCACGGGGTGGGGCAGTACCCACGATCTGGTCCTCATCCGGTTTGGGGTCACATGGTGGGTTTTTGAGATCTCAGATGACTCCATAGAACGGGTATTAGGAGACACATGGGTGCATGCTATACCTCATCAAACACTCACCTGATCTCCTGGCCGGAAATAAGATTCACAATCGAACAAGGATGGCCTGCCACAAAAGCGCACTGTCTTTGCCTAAATATCCGGCAACCTATTGAAGCATATGGGCCCACGGGTTACCAGGACTTGGGCTAGGTAGTCTATACCTGTTTTCTATGTCAAGGAATTCGCGATGGGAAACGATGGAAAATAATCGGATCCAACCCTCTATGAAGGGCTGAGTGACATCTTCAAATTAACAAACAAATTACAATATAAACAATGTTTATTAGGTCAAAAGGAAATCGGCGGGGGGAGGGCGGGGGGGATGGCGTACTACGAACACACGGGCGTGAAGTAAGATATATGGAATGAAAAAGCTTCCAAGTTAAAAGAGAGTTCCGGTCCTTCTGAGGAAGTACTTTGGAAGGGTACACCTGCGTGACCCGCCAAAACGTGGTCGTTCCACAGATTTCCATGAAGACACAGTGCCACGCAATTAGAAGGCACGCGTCGTATTCCGTGTAAACGCCAAATCCAATGGTGTTGTCATGTAATTATAAAATGATCAATGGCAGATATCTCAATATGCTCAGATTTGCCTTGCTGTATTCTCTGCTTTACACTGTCCTGAACAGAAGCACAACTGCATGTACACTCGAGATTGCTTTGACCACACTTGCATCTTTTGTCACAAGACCTTTTTTTGCATCCACATTTTTAACAGTGTTCACTGACTAGCTTTGGCTGCCTCTGGAAGAGTTGGTCAGCATCGGAGTCCATGGGAAATCATCTTGTCACGTGCTTCTTCCCAGCCCCATAAATTGGCGAATGGAACTTCAGCGCGTCTTCCTATAATGTGCTGTCTGCAGATGTGCCCTGCCTGCTTAAACCAAAGCCCTTTTTCAACAATGCTGGACCAGCGGCATGCAACGTTGGAGAAAATGTTTTCCATCTTAACGGTGGCAGCAGGGCTGGCGTCTGTGAAGGAACACCGTCCGACTGCCCATATGAGTGTGTCATCTGTGCACTTTGTATAGTCAGTATATGAGAGTGCAGAGTCAGCGATAATCTGGTCGTACCGTCTAGTGTACCCATCACCAGATGCAATGTATCCTTGAGGTGCCACCCTGTAACGATAGCGACCCCAGGGGGTAATGAATGTGGTCAGGTGGCGGTCATCGACATGCAGAGGAACACAATGATACCCATTCCAAGCATCGAGGACTGTCTTCACCTTATTCGCTGGCACTGAGCGAGCTTGGTGAAATGGGCTCTGTGTGTGATGGGTTTCTCTCTTAGCATGTGTGTTGAGTGCTTGGAAGTCAACTGTTCGCCTTGGCTCACCGTTCTTCTTGGCATAAACTACCATACGATGACACCACTTTACAGGTTCACCGACAGGAACAGGCTCGATGACACCAAGCCTCACATCCTTGTCGAGACCGGCCTTCACCTTCCCACGCCAATGAATAGGGACAGGGATGGCTTTGTGACAGGCGACTGGCTCAGCATCCTGGGCTACCATCAGCCTCATTGGTGGGCCCTCCATCATAGGTAGGAGCTGATGTTCACAGGTGTTGAATGTGCTGCCCCTGTAGTAGTTGATCAGCCACTTCTGCAGTTCTGCTCTGTTGCTCTCAGTGGCAGGGAAGGGTAGTGAATCCGGTTTCTGTGGAGGGGGTCGACGCCTTGGGCAGGTACACGGGGTAGTGATGCCGGCCTCACCGTTTGGCTGTGATGAGGAGTCTGCCGACAGGACCTCACCAACCATTGGAAACTGATCCGTGATCATGGCGAGAGCGACACATGCTTCTCGGCTGAGGAATATCTTGTCAGAGTTGTTTGTGACATATACCACCTGCCTAGTCTCCAACAGACTACCATGCTTATCCTTTCCCACGAACCTCAGAATTGCTGCACCAAGGATATTGATCCCTTTGCTGTTGGCTGCATGCATCCTCATAGTTACCGGGATGAGGTCTGCTGCATTGAGTCCCAGGCGGTTGATCATCTTTATGCTGGCCAAGCAGCTCTGGCAGCCAGTATCTGCCATTACGGGGAGGGAGGCAGTCTTAGTTTTTGCATGGGTAGGATGTCCGAGAGCGTCATAGTCCGCCTGCTTACAAGATACTGACAGCTGTATGAACGGTTGAGGTCTTGACGCCCATTGTCTCCAGCAGTCCGATAGCTGGTTATCTAGCGTCAGGGTACGTATACCAGCATGCTCATCAAAGGTGGTGATGCTACAGAGCGGATCGTTGTTTGGCGTCTGCATAGCACTGGGTGACGTGGTATCAGAGATGGTGCAGAGCGCGCTGAAAACTGTGCCCTGCTCATCTGCCATTGACACCTCAGGCCCACCGTTGGTCGTGCTGCGGCACATCGCCTCCAAGTGATGCAGCCTGTTGCACTTCCTGCAAGTCTTACCGTAAGCAGGACAGGTATTTTTTCTCACATGAGGTGGGTCTCTCTTACCGTGACCTCTCCTACCACAGTACGAGCACACTTCCTGACTGTCTGTATCAGTGTCATGTCGCTTGGTCCCTTCTCTAACCATGGTTGATGATCTTTTGCTTTTCTGGTACAGGCTGCGTGCAGCAGCTGCACCCTGTGACTGCAAAAGTCTGTTTGCCGATCGCTTGCCTGCTTCTTTGGCCTCCACAAACTTGAACACCTCCTCGAGAGTCATGTCCTGGTTCGGATCTCCGAGCAGACCGAGTTGAATCTCACTGTCAGCCAGACCCCTAGCTAATACATCCCGGAGAACCTCATTGGTGTAATTCACTTCATTCTGGCAGTTCTGGCATGTCAGTGCAAATTTGCAGACACTCGCTTGTCCAGTGATATGAGCGCCGAATGCACGTACTGGCTCGTCATGTTGTGCAGTGTGAAACGAGCAACCATCGTGTTCTCCTCTCTCACTGAAAGTTTTTCCATTGCTGCCAGTACATGCTCCTCTGTCTTATTCGTCAGACTGGCACCAGCTGATCTCGTCAGGTCTCTGCGAAGACCCTCGTCACAACACTCTAGCAGCTGGACTACTTTTTCCTGGCCAGTAACATTAGTTGTGGAGACATAGTCTGTCCATCTGGTCATGAAGTAAGTCCATTCTTCGCTCGACCCGCCAGAGGACAATGTAGGTCTCTTCACCTTTTCGACCTTAGCGGGGGCGACTTGCGGTTGGGTGTGTTCCGCTGTCGAATGTATCTGGAGTAACTGTACCACGATTGCAGGATCAACGTCCGCAGGCTTGTACTCGCAGTCAGCAACTGGACAGTTCATGGCAGGCATGATGGGGAACACTCGGGCGTGGCCGGTTCGATGTTAGCTGTAGATCACGAATTTGTCAGCATAGATAGGAATATAACCATTTGTCTCTGAGGCATTGGAGGCAGGACAATGCTGACAAATTAACAAAGAGAGTGAGGCCATTTGTATTAACCTGTGCGCCATCTAACGAGCAATTAAATAAACCTGCTCTAATAATATATAATATATATAGGGTTAGGGTTAATTAGAAATAGCTAAACGAGCCAGGTCCAACAGAGGTCAGGGAGACATAGACCCTACGGGCAGTAGTAGAGTAAAGTAAAGTAAAGTAAAGTAAAGTAAAGTAAAGTAAAGTAAAGTAAAGTAAAGTAAAGTAAAGTAAAGTAAAGTAAAGTAAAGTAGAACCCTGCTATAATGCGCCCTGCGGTAACATGAATTCAGACATATATAACGAGATCATCACTTGACTTTTTTCTCCTTATTTCTCTCTTTCAGTTACTTGATGTGTTTTTGGTATTTTTATGTGTATTTCGGATGACTAAGCGGTAACAACATAAAAATCATTGATTTATTCACAAGCAAACTTATATTCCTGACTAAGGACATTTCAACTTTTAATTACCTTACTACAAAACAACCCCTACATTTTACTTGGTAGTTTCTTGAACCCCTAATTATGGCTGTATTACAGGGTTTCACTGTTCTTGAAAGTGATTCAGTATGCATATTTGTCAACGTTCTACATATACACTCAAAACATGAGCATAGTATTTGAGAGATAATCATAACAGTAGTAGTTCAGGGAACCTTGAATTGATCAGGAAGGATCACTTGCATTTTAATACCACTGATTAGTACTAGACTGATGCTTCTAATATTATCCTATGGGATTTATTACCTGTTGTAACATTATTTCATCCCTATCGATGAAGTTATTTTAACAGTGAAGCGGTCGAGCTGGGCTTACACTCTGTTAATAAA
>NW_014577121.1:645966-646937 GCF_000485595.1 Priapulus caudatus | reverse complement strand
CCCCATCTGCAATATTAGCAGTGTGAGATAACTGAAAATATCTAATATCAGCAGTGTGAGATACCTGAAAATATCTAATATCAGCAGTGTGAGATAACTGAAAATATCTAATATCAGCAGTGTGAGATACCTGAAAATATCTAATATCAGCAGTGTGAGCTTGCTGAAAATATCTAACATCAGCAGAGTTTGATAACTGAGAACATTTAATATCAGCAGTGCTAGGCAAAATAATCGAATGATTAACCCTAAAATGCGTGAGTGTATCTTAATCCATATACTATGAATACCCGAGTACATTATATAAGGCGTGAATAAAAACTAATATTTGTTTTTATTTACTCGTGATTATATGTTTAAGCAGTGGGGCCTTCGAGGTAGACCGTTTAGCTAGCTGCCGCAGCGCTGGTAGTGAGTACTAACCTTGGAACTTGCCGTCCACCCTATGGTAATCCGGATTTTTTAGGACCTTAACAGAATTTATAGTGCTTAGCGTTCCAGTGCCCGTTGTCACTGCTACAGCAGTTAACAGGATTACGGTCACTACTGCTGCAGGGTGACACCACACACGATGCATCTTCCTGTCTGGTCACTCCTGTATCAGTGGCGATTGTGTGTGCACGAAACACGTACGTGTGCACGCTTAGTTCTTAGTGAGGCGTTCGAGGTGTGCCGGCGAAATATTAGATGCATATCTCAGGTGTGCGCAGGATCCTGCACCTGTGATGAGTCATTGTGAGCATGTGATATCACGTGTGTATGACTGGGTTACGGGTAGCTGGACTTTGCACTGTCAAGAGATAAGAGATATACGGCAGCATTTTAGTGCCACAAAAAAAACATTTTTATCTCGAAATTACGAAATAGTATCTCGTAAAGGCCGCCGCACACCAGCCGATTTTTACAAACGATGAGCGATGAAGCCGATTGAAAGCGATGAAGCGCATGTAGGTGTGCGGCGCACACCTACG
>NW_014577121.1:626662-643072 GCF_000485595.1 Priapulus caudatus | reverse complement strand
GGCCGCCCGCACACCAGCCGATTTTTACAAACGATGAGCGATGAAGCCGATTGAAAGCGATGAAGCGCATGTAGGTGTGCGGCGCACACCTACAGATAATTTTCTTCAATATTTATCGCACACGATGTTTCCTGAGGTCACGCGCACACCCACAAATCGCGTCCAAATAATCGGTTCAAAATCAAACGATGTTGTCGCATTTCGTGGAACGATCAACCCGATAAAAAGAAAATCGGGTCTACAAATGAAACGCGCACACCTACATCGTTTTCATCGCTCATCGCCTTCATCGCTTCATCGGTTTGTTAAAAATCCGCGGGTGTGGGTGGCCTTAATTACGAAAATGATGTTTCTCGTAATACGAAATTAGTTTTCTGTAATTAGAAATAGTTTCTCGTAATAACGAAATAAGTCTTGCTCGTAATTTTACGGAAATACGTAAAAACACACACACAAACAACCCGTAGGGGACAGCACCTGGGGGCGGGGTACCCTTCATCGGACAAGCCGGTGCTGCGTACCCAACCAGCTTCACATAGTAGCCCAGCAATGGTACGCGGATCACTTGTTATGTGATATGCTTGTTGTGTACAACTTCCCAACCACATGATATCTCGTGAGACGGCCAATACCGGTGATCAGGACAAATACCCCCGGACGAATCACCCCTGCCGACACATTACCCCCCGGACATTTACTCCCCCCGGACAATTACCCCCCGGACATTGAGGAGGAGCGAGATAGATGACGCGGAGAAGGTAGTGAGGAGAGGATGGAAGGTGATGAGCGAGGGTAGAGGAGGTAGAGAAGGTGCAGGTGTGCGTTGAAGGACGTGATAAAGAGGGGGAGGGCGAGTGAGAATGTGATGGGAGGAGGAGAGAGAGGATGGAGGTAGAGGCACCTCCTCTACCTCCTCCCTGCCTCCACCTCCTCTGCTGCCTTCCTCTCCTCCTCCACCTTCTCTCCCTCCTCCTCTCGTTCCACCACAGTGTTCTCCCCCCACTTCTCCGCCCACTCCTTGCTCCTCCTCCCTTGCCTCGTCCTCTTCACCTTGCCTTCTCCATCCTCTCCCTCCTCCACCTGTATCCCTCCTCATCCGTCCACCACCTCCCCCACCGTTCTCCCCCTCGTCCTCCACCTCCTCTCCCTCCTTCCTCTCCTCCACGTTCTCTCCTTCCCCCTCCTGCCTCCTCCTCCCACCTTCTCCCTCTCCTCCTCCTCCAACACCTTCTCCCCACCTTCTTCCCTGCCTCCTTCCACCACCTTCCCTTCTCCTCCGACCTTCTCCCCCCTCTCCTCACCACCTTCTCCCCACGTTCTTTCTTTCTCATCCTCCCCTCCTCTCCTCCTCCTTCTCCAACCTCCTCTTCTCTCTCCTCCGTCCACCTTTTCTCCCCCATCCTCCTTCCTCCACCACCTTCTACCCCCTCCTCCTCCGACCACCTTTCCACCGTTTCCCCTTTCTCCTCTGCCTCCTTTCCCCCTCCTCTCCTCCACCTCTCTCCTCCTCCTCTCCTCCTCCTCCTCTCCACCTTCTTCCCCCCTCCTCCTACCACTTCTTGCCCTCTCTCGACTCCTCCCTGTATTTCACTGCTTCAACACATGAATAATAAACAACAGTGAGTAAATGTCCGGGTGCGTGATTGTCCGGGGGGTAAATTTCAGGGGTAATTGTCCGGGGTGGTAATTGTCTGGCGGGGTAATTGTCCGGTGAGGTGAATGCATAGCTAGTAAATGTCCGGGCGGGTAATTGTCGGCCGGGGGTAATTGTCGGGGGCGTATATTGTCCCTAGAACCGTCTATACACCCCTTTATGCAGAGTCCAAATGGGCTTTTAATATTCTCATACGAATCAAATGCCACACAAAATTGGGACCCCGGTGTGAATATTGTCTGCGACGATTCCTGCCTATGGAACGCAGCTGAACGCCGACTGGATCAAGGAATTTTCAATAGTATCCTACTTTCTTCCAAGGCAAACAGAACGTACCTCGCTGTACACATCTAAGGTGCACTCCACCCTATATCTATGCAAGTTCCCCACTTCCCTAACAAGCCTTCAATGGAAACAGCGAACAGTTCTAACAATCAGATTTGAGATTCCCTGCGATATAGTCCAAGCGAACGTAGCCTACGGGGCAATGTACGGTTTGCTGAGATAATATCATACCTTGGTTGGCGTAACATAGCAAGGTTTCATCGTAACGCTAAGCCCTAGGCTGGAAGCTAGCCTACGGCATAGAAGTTGGACTCAACTGTTCGTGCATCTAACCAAACGACGTTTAACTCAAGGAGAGCGCACATGCAAGATGACTGTGATTCATTGAAGTTGCCCTTATTCAAGGTAACTATTCGTAATACAGATGAGTGTTTCGTAATTACGCAGAACTATTCGTATTTCGAAATAATTTCGTAATAGGAATACTAATTTCGTTAATTTAGCGAGCAGGACAGGTATTTTTTCTCACATGAGGTGGGTCTCTCTTACCGTGACCTCTCCTACCACAGTACGAGCATACTTCCTGACTGACTGTATCACTGTCATGTCGTTTGGCCCCCTCTCTAACCATGGCTGAAGATCTTTTGCTTCTCTGATACAGGCTGCGTGCAGCAGCTGCACCCTGTGACTGCAAAAGTCTGTTGGCCGATCGCTTGCCTGCCTCTTTGGCCTCCACGAACTTGAAGACCTCCTCGAGAGTCATGTCCTGGTTCGGATCTCCGAGCAGATCGAGTTGAATCTCGCTGTCAGCCAGACCCCTAGTATATAGCTAATACATCGCGGAGAACCTCATTGGTGTAATTCACTTCATTCTGGCAGTTCTGGCATGTCAGTGCAAATTTGCAGACACTCGCTTGTCCAGTGATATGAGCGCCGAATGCACGTACTGGCTCGTCATGTTGTGCAGTGTGAAACGAGCAACCATCGTGTTCTCCTCTCTTACTGCAAGTTTTTTCATTGCTGCCAGTACATGCTCCTCTGACTTATTCGTCAGACTGGCACCAGCTGATCTCGTCAGGTCCCTGCGAAGACCCTCGTCACAACACTCCAGCAGCTGGACTACTTTTTCCTGGCCAGTAACCTTAGTTGCGGAGACATAGTCTGTCCATCTGGTCGTGAAGTAAGTCCATTCTTCGCTCGACCCGCCAGAGGACAATGTAGGTCTCTTCACCTTTTCGACCTTAGCGGGGGCGACTTGCGGTTGGGTGTGTTCCGCTGTCGAATGTATCTGGAGTAACTGTACCACGATTGCAGGATCAACGTCCGCAGTCTTGTACTCGCAGCCAGCAACTGGACAGTTCACGGCAGGCATGATGGGGAACACTCGGGCGTGGACGGTTCGATGTTAGCTGTAGATCACGAATTTGTCAGCATAGATAGGAATAACCATTTGTCTCTGACGCATTGGACGCGGGACAATGCTGACAAATTCACAAAGAGAGTGAGGCCATTTGTATTGACCTGTGCGCCATCTAACGAGCAATTAAATAAACCTGCTCTAATAATATATAATATATAGGGTTAGGGTTAGGGTTAGTCAGAAATAGCTAAACGAGCCAGGTCAAACAGAGGTCAGGGAGACATAGACCCTACGGGCAGTAGTAGAGTAAAGCAAAGTAAAGTAAAGCAGAACCCTGCTATAATGCGCCCTGCGGTAACATGAATTCAGACATATATAACGAGATCATCACTTTACTTTTTTCTCCTTATTTCTCTCTTTCAGTTACTTGATGTGTTTTTGGTATTTTTATGTGTATTTCGGATGACTAAGCGGGAACAACATAAAAATCATTGATTTATTCACTATTCCTGACTAAGGAAATTTCAAATTTTAATTACCCTACTACAAACCAACCCCCACATTTTACTTGGTAGTTTCTTGAACCCCTAATTATGGCAGTATTACAGGGTTTCACTGTTCTTGAAAGTGATTCAGCATGCATATTTGCCAACGTTCTATATATACACACAAAACATGAGCATAGTATTTGAGAGATAACAATAGTAGTTCAGGGAACCTTGAATTGATCAGGAAGGATCACTTGCATTTTAATACCACTGATTAGTACTAGACTGATGCTTCTAATATTATCCTATGGGATTTATTACCTGTTGTAACGTTATTTCATCCCTATCGATGAAGTTATTTTAACAGTGAAGCGGTCGAGCTGGGCTTACACTCTGTTAATAAATAGCATCTATTTTTTCCAGCTCTGCAAATGCTCAACTAGAGGCACAAACAGCAGATCTTGTTCGTGAAGCCGACAAAGTGCTGGTGAGACTTGAGTAATCGTGGTAAAAACTAAATTGTTGAAGGTGGAACACTTCTATCTAAGCCAATAAATGTGTGTTTGGAGCACTCGTGTGTTTTCAAATAGGAGTATTCTGTGTTTGATGAACGTTACGTGATCGATTGTGGTTAAGCCCATCATTAGATAAAGTATACAGGTTTTACGATGCTCTTTCAGAAAGTCCATGATGATATCCTCGTGAAACCAGTTTCGCTGATAGATCAACTAGATGCAGATGACTTCTTCAGGTATGCTCGTGCTTTCATGGTCATATTACCAACAATCTATTGCTGCTAAAATTACTGCTTTTATATCACAAAGATTTGTCCATTTAAAAAGCATTGTCTTATATATCGAAACTTTTGTTGTGATATATTGAGGGTTTCAATACATTTATAACAGTATAGTAAAGCAATGCCAGGATGCTGTACTTTGAATATGATGTATATTTACTATTAAATTTTATAGTTAAGGTGTAAACATGAGACTAACATATATACACGTATCTTCAATATATCTTTGGTCTTTGGGCTACTTGACTGCCAGTTCAGCTTCGTAAACTATGTGTGCTGTTGGTGCATACACACACATTCATTCAAACTAAACGTAAATCATTCAGCAACGGCACATATGCAGCCAACATATAGCATACGATTATCGTCTGAAATATTTTTCCTTTGCTGCCGTCCAGGATACAGTTCTACGTATCTTATCTATGATGATTTACAAGACCTTCTGATTGCTATCCAGACCCTAAAAACCACTTGTGTCTTGTTAAGGACACTTCTTTATTGACTATCTGTAGTTTCCCATTGGGACAATCCTTGGATACAGCAGTTCTACTAGAGCACAGTGTAGGCTACTGCTTCACCATATAGAAGTTATGAAACCAATTTCGTAGTGCTAGCATGTAGTTTAAAGTGAGAACAGCTGTTTTGTGATTTTAGAGATGAGGAGGATGAAGATATCCCACACAGAAGGAAATCTGTGGGAGTACGGAAGGCTGCAGTTGGTGCTAGACCCAAATCTTATAATCTCAATAAGGAAAACAACGCTGTCAGGTAATCTTAGAGCATGGAAATTATCTAGTGATTGTACTGGTATTATTTGATTTCGTTATAGTGTCATTTCATGTAACAACAGAACCGTATTACAGCAAACATGGAAGGTAATTTGGCAGCACTATTCCTACTACTGGACGGTAACTGCGACATCTCCACGTGTCTCGTTCATCCATTATCCATGTTTATGTCCATCATTATTCCCTGCACTGTGGCTTTGCGTCGTCACAGGCATTTCATGAGATTTATTTCTCAATGCCCCTAATTGAGCTTGTCTCAGAAGGGGAAGGCAAATCATTAGTAATCTACCTGCAGTTATATAGATGATTTATTATTGCGAATAAAATATCTACTAACTGCTATCGGAGAGTACATAAACCATGCGTCATGTGCTACAATTTATG
Source organism: Priapulus caudatus (assembly GCF_000485595.1). NCBI lineage: Eukaryota > Metazoa > Priapulida > Priapulimorpha > Priapulimorphida > Priapulidae > Priapulus > Priapulus caudatus. Next base: position 637,317 of record NW_014577121.1, on the reverse strand, counting down.
AGGTTTCGTTACGATATAATAAACCTACAGCTGAGCGATTTACCATGTTTCTTGTATGTTAGTACTTGTGTACATGCTCCTCAGGCAGGAGACGGCCAGACGCCAAGTGGGCGCGGAGACGGATGTCGCCGTCCCTGACGGTGCAGACGCCGACTTCAGCGAGGCCATTGCGGCCATCGAATCAAAGCTGAAGGACGATGCTGCCATCTGTCGGGCAGCGGAGGAAGATGACGACGTTCTGCCGGAGGCTGCTGCCGGCATGGGCCCGGGTGAGCAAACAACTGCATTGTCTCACTACAGGCCTAGCTGTTTGTTTGGGAGGGTCGTGTTGAATCCATATGATTTGGTCATGATCTGCCCAAAACAAATGCAAGTGTTCCTCCAATGGGGCAACTGTTGATGTAGCCTATCATAGGATCGTTCATAACTAGCTTTAACCAGTCATTGGAGTCTGCTGTGCCACCATATTGGATCCGCTTCTAATCCATCTCCCCGGCAGTATCACTAATACGAGATTCGCATCAGCATAACTCGCCCAGAAACCAAGCAGGGTCTCCGGATCCGTGTGATCTTGATCATATGATCCGCTGTAACAAGTGCACCTTAGGCATTGCCTGCAAGCCATGAGCAGCTATACAGCACCACCCTGGGACTCCAACAAATGTATTTTCTATTATTCACTGCAACTAACAATGAATCATTATAACTAGTGAGGATTGTCACAAGGTGGTAGCACCGGTGGCTTAATTGACTATCGTAATCATTAGAGTATATCTGAAAGGTGCAATGTCATGTTTTCATTAAACGTTGTCAGTGGAAAACTAGCTAAGTCTGGTGATATATCTCTTGCCACGTAAGCTATTTCACCTGCTTATGGATGATGCGCAGGTATTCATCTGTCTAGAAAGTAACTTGCTTAGTTCGGCTCGATGTGTTTTATACTAGGTGTCTCATAAATTTAGCATGTTAGGCTAATGTGTTCATTCACATTCGCTAATAGTATTAGTCATATTAATAATAATATTATCTGTATCAGCATTGAACATGCTAGCATGAAATTAACAGCATGAAATTGACAGCATAGTACAGCCGTCATGGCAGACTAAATTCTAACTCTTTTCTCCTTTATCCCGGGCATCGCCGGGTAGCCCAGCTAGTAATAATATGTATTTTTCCTTCCTGTAGAAGTTACTGTGAGGTTTCTGAAAGCAAAAGTTAGAGTCATGCACGAGGAATTGGATGATTTGGTGAAAGAATGCGATAACAAGGTACCCAATTAAACACTGACTTGTCATAGGGGTTGATCGTGATATTTGTGTAACGTGCATGATCTGGTACTATCATACGGGTCCCAAGGTCATATAAGATGGCATGCTGCTCTTTTACATATTTAGTGTGTGAGTGCCATTCTACTAAATAAATTATGAAACTTAACAACAACAATGACAACAACAACAATGACAACGACAACAACAACAACAACAATAACAGTAATAACAACAACGTACTAGTAGTATTTTTCACACAGCACATATGTAGCACAGTATGTAAATGTGTACGATCGCCGGCGAGCAATGGCGTGTGTGTCATTATAGTATCTCACTATCACAGGATCAGCGAAGGAGCGAGATTGAGGCGAGACTCAAGACGCTGGAGGAGGACAATGCTAAGCTGCTCAAGATGAAGTCCTCTCAGCAGCTTCAGATTGAGAAGCAGAAGAAGCTCGCGGAGGAAGCCAGGTGCCGAGCCGAGACCCTCAACGGCCAGCTGGTTGCCGTGAAGAGGGTGGGTGCTTACTCTCCTCTACAAACTAGTGCTGCCTTTCACGGGATGAATATTTTGAGGAGAAACTAAAAGGATTGATCTGATGGCTGAGTTAGCTGTTCCGTTTGTCGGTATCAGTGAGGAAAAAGAACAAAATTATAGTATATGTGTAATGATAGCAGATAGTTAAGTATCTAACTATGTTTGAGTGTTCTGTGCATGCTAGTGTGTTTGTCTGTGGTAGTGCATGAGTGCGTTTGTTCATGGGTGCATGTGTGCATGCCTGTCTGATAGCATGCATGTGTGCTTGCCTGTGTGCATGCATATTCCTATGTGCAAGTATCTGCGCATTCATAAGCACACGTGTATCCTTGCATGCTCACATTTGTACATCTGTGTTGTATGTGTGTGCGTGTGTGTGCGTGTGTGTGTGCGTGCGTGCGTCCATGCGTCCGTGCATGTGTGTGCATGATCCCTGTGTAATTTGCTTGCAGGAGCTGGACATGGTCCAACGGTCTCAGAAACAAGCGGGCAGCTCCCAAAGCGCGCTGGAGGTCAGGTTAAATCGTGCTCTTGAGGAGCTGGAGAAGAACAAGAAGGAAGTACACAAATCCCGAATCTCCGCGAAGGTACGCTTGTGCCACCTCACTGACACAGATCAGTTCCACACACTCATCTCACACAGATGTGTTTGGTCAGTGTTGTCGCCCTTTTAATGGGACATGATCTGGAATTTACGTGCTCTCGGGTGCTCTAACTTTGGCCCAGAACCAAGCCCACCGATGATGAGTGATTGCAGTGGTTGTTTTTGCTTATAGTTTTTTGCTTATTGTTTTCACTTTTAGTTTATTAGTGTTGTTGGCAGTACGTTTTCCGTGCGCACATGGATAAATAGTTTCTGGTCATATGGTGTGGTCCATTGAAACTTACATGTACTCACGGCACCTGAATATGCCATACTAAGGGGAGCTAAATGCCAGGGGCCTGTTGTCAGAAACATCGTAAAGCTAAAGCTAATGTTAATGCTAGGATAGCATGTACGACTAATGTTAATTAATGTTGTGAGAATTGCATAAACAGAAACGCATCGCTGCTACGAGAAATTTTACAATAATGGATAATTTGCTGTCCCTCGTCTGCTGATTGGATAAGAATCTATCACAAACACCAACTTCATATACATTTATTGTACATGACAGGAATAGATACTTATTATGATTAGTTTTTAATATTCTCTTGGTCGCATGCTTTATATGTTGTTCATCTCGTGTTTATACGCAGGATGTGAGTGAGCAGGAAAGGAAGAAGGTTGATGGTTTGATGGCAGAGGTGAAGCGGCTGGACAGACAGAAGGCTGAGCTGATATCTGCCTTCAAAAAGCAGATGAAATACATCAGCATACTCAAGAAGCAAAAGGTACATAAGCATGCATACATTCCTATAAAAGCGAACCATGCGTGAGTACCTCTGTCTCTTAAAGATACTCAAGTGTGCATACATGTCAATGGAAGGTGTTCACATGTGCATACCATTTAATTAAATGTGCACGAGCATGCATACTGGTCAATCAAAGGCACGCATGCATATCTGTCAATCAGCTAGATATCTAGCACATCAGTACATCCAGCCATATCCCGTATTGAACCTGTTCAGAGAGACCGGGTTGTCTTCATGAAATGATCAAAATTTCAATCATAGTCATCCTTGATTCTAAAATAAACCATATTCATGTAGCATGCTTCTTAAAAAGGTGATACTTAAACACGATGGTATGCTATGTAGGTTAGCAAATTATTGAAGTATGTTTTTAATCGTTTTTTTCTCATAGCTGAAACTTATAACTTTTTTTCAGGTGCTACTTGAAGCGGCAAAACTACTGTCATTCAGCGAGGAAGAGTTTGTTAAAGCCCTGGACTGGGGAAGTGGTCTTACAAAGGCCTAACGAGCTCACTGCAGGTATAAACACTCTAATCATGAATCTGCCAATCACTCTGACCAACAAGCCTTGCATTAGACCACAAAACCTACTTGCACACACGTCAAAAGCTTTAAAAAAATTCACTCGATTATAGAATCAGTATTCGTGAACCTGGTGTCGGATCAGTACGAAATACCCCTAAATCGAATTACAGGGGGCGCCACCATAAATATTTTCTACAGAAATCACGCTAGCCTGCATAATTCTGCGTTTAAACTATCGATTTTTGTCAGCAAATCGTACCGATTTCAAGTGCATTCCAACATAATCGGCTGAAATTCGATTGTGTTGGAGTCAGAGTCGGAGTCAAGTCGTCGAGTTGGAGAAATAGAACGTGTCTAACTCGGCCCGACTCCGACTGCAACACAATCGAATTTCAGTCGTGCAATCAATCAAAAATCAATCGAGCATCAATCAAAAAGTGCGTCAGCAAATTGTACCGATTTCAAGTGCATTCCAACACAATCGACTGAAATTCGATTGTGTTGCAATGCACTTGAAATCGGTACGATTTGCTGACAAAAATCGATAGCGTAAATGCAGCATAACACTGATTCGGCTTTTACAACATTTGAATATTACAACACATCCGTGCAAATTCTTTACTACTTAGATTGAAGGTCCATCACTTATAGCTTGCCCGAGGCATTTCTTTGGTATACTTTGCAGATTTTATTCATGTATTTGTTTTGTAGGGATATATAAACACGAATCTCTCTCATCACTACTACCACCACTACTACTACCACTACTTCTACAGTGAGCCAATGAGTACTAAGTATACTTATGTGATACTATTAGTGTAAATTCTGGTCTAGTTCACCAAACATGAAAGTAAGATTAATGACTGTTTAAAGTCATGGGCAGACATCATTAAATAAGCATGTATGAACTAATATCGGCATTTCTTGTTGACGTTAAATATCTAGTGAATTTATTCAGAATCTTCAGAATTCTTCAGAATATATTAAACCTGCAGATTAAGCCATCTGTGATACTGAAGTCATTCAATTTTGAAAACATTTGAAGAGGTGGACATACTTGTGATTTATAATGTAGTGAATACGAGAACCAAAGTAAGCACACATGAACGAGTGTAATCCTAATTGCCTTACAATGTATTATGTTGCAAGCGAAGTGTTGGCAGTGAAACATGTAAAAGTTATGGAGGTCAAAGTAACAGTGTTTCTAAATAAATTGCACCTGACTTGTCTGTGTTAATGGCACACGTGGTGATAATTATTCACTTTTTCTGTTCAAGATTTTCCAGAGAATTTTATATGCGATCACCTTTTGCAAAAAGTGCTCCATCTCAATATTGGTTTTAACACTGGCAGTGTGAATATGCATTAGTGCATCTCGGGTTAAACGGGGTTTTCCGTGGAAGTTTATGGTCGTAGAACTTTTCACTTGGATCTATTGCTGTGCATTCGCCAGTTATTTCTGAGTGTTTACATGTGGCCATCAAAGTCAAATTCTTATCTAGAATGAGGCTAGAAAATCCATTATTTACTATAAATTATAATTGAACTCATTAAAAACTCATTTTGATGTCTTATCTGTGAACGTATTACAGAGCCAGTCGATTTGTAAGGAACTGGTCTGTCTGTGAAGTTGAGGAGCCAAAACGATGTCAAAATTGCAAAGTTTCATCTGCATCAACTGTGATTGAGTTGCCATGATTATCGGCTGTGTTGTACACAATGTTAGCATTAAGAGAATTGAACGTGCTAGCATGGAAGTTGACTTCCTTCAATTCAGTTGCGGATGCTCAAACGCAAATTGTCTACAGATGCGTAACTCTAACCAACGCCCTTCATTAACGAGGTCATCCGTCCTTACCGTCCGTCCTGTTATTATTCATTATTGTTATATCTTTCTTTTTTTTTATATCACTTTATGTAACGTATCTAAATCCTGCATACGTTTATCAGGAGTGAATAATAATAGATATTATTATATAGTTTGAGTCTCGTGTATAAACACACAGCAGACTCACGCTTAGCACAACTCACGCTACTTGAGTGACAGCATTGCACTGAGAGTGATTAGTTCCCAATGTTATGGGTGTTTGAAACTAATATTGAGTATTGCATTTCTTCGCTTATGTTCAAATGTCGATGTGACGGAGTAAACTGCATAGAGCGAATGATCTAGGGCGAGTAGAAATCTACTGTTTAGTGCAGAGTACCTCCAGGCTCTTTTACGCCATACAGAGTATTATCAATCGATTTTATCGTTAGCTTATGTTTTAACGATGTATCAGCTTTGTGTTCAGTCCACCCAGGGCAGTGTGACTTGTAGTGCTTTGTAATACGATTTAATTAAGTAGACTAGTTTTAATGTGTGTGCCAAATCACTTTTTGTAGGTTTGGTATTATTTTTTATATGAATTATGATCTGCATTTCTATTCTATTTTTTAGTTGCAGTCCATGTAATTAATGTACACGGATTAATGTATTTTACAATACAGTATGTCTGCGCCTTTGGAACAGTAAATAACAACCCTAGTTTTGTCATTATACCTTGATGTATTCAGAAATGAGATAAGAACACTACAGTCTTGCTCTTACTGCTAATGTGATCACAGATGTGCTTTATTGATATCGATAACTTAATATTCAGTTTGTTATTGATTAATGAAACCAACAAATTTTGTGTTTTTGTATATAAATAGGTCGTGGTGATCACGACTACGTTTTTTTGTACGTTAGTACGTACATGTTCACGCACACATATTCAACACACACATACATAGATATCTATCCATAATTATATAATACCTCACTGTACTACATATCCATCCGCATATATCGAACGGTCACGGAGAATACACACAAGTGACACAAAGTAATATTTATACACGTGACCTAAAATAAATAAGAAATCTCCATTTACAGTAGTACAATAAACATGGATGCACTCGTAATATATACGTATTCATAGTAGTACTTGTGATAATAATGAAGAATAGTGATAATGTACAATGATAAAGTGCATAATGTACAACTAGTGCAACCAATGATGTATATCATAATATGGTTTGCAAAAAAACGCTTGGGTGTGATCTTATTTAATTATTAATATATAACTATATTTCTCATCTGTAATATCTGATTGCAGAGCCACAACTCGTTTTTCTCTCTCGCGAATACCGTTTCACTGCGGTACTACTACGCGGGACTTCAAAATCAATTACTTCAAACATTCATACATTTCGTGAAGATAATAGGACGAGCACCGGGTACATAATACATATACACAACAACACAACAAGTGGTATATGGACCGGAAGTCCCCGAATTGCGACAGTCTTCTAGACGGACGCGTGCTTTTGTCCAGCAGCAGCAACAGCAGTAATAGCAGACTGTGGCAGTCCTTGTTATCTTTAGGAGGAAATCTGAGCCCTCCATCACAATGTACGACGCAATGCCGGAATCGGCGAATACAAAGTGTGGACTCTGCGCGTCATCAATGCCCCCGCAATCAGTGGCGTAGATAAGGGGGGCCAAATGGGGTCATGGCCCCCCTGTTGATCCGAAAGTAAAAAAATAATTGTTCTACTAAAAAGAGAATCGTCGTGAAAGAGAAAAATCCTGGCTACGCCACTGCCCGCAATCGTGCATGTAGTGGGTTGTGGGAGTCGTGTGTATGAAGTCGAAGCTGTCAGGTCTTACAGCAGTCTGTCTTTTTGGCATCGGCGTTGGCACCGTCTAGTTTGAAGCTCTGGCTCCTATAGAACTGCACTTCCTTCCCCTCGTCTTCGGCCTTTGTGACCCTGGCCAGATCCTGCACCGTGTAGTTGTACGCGTTCAGCTAGAGAAAAGGCCAAACAGAGATTTTCCGTTAACGACCATTTACCGTTTAGATTCTCCCGTGTTAGGCTCTCGCTGGCATAATATACTTATGATATTATCCAGCGAAATTTCGTCGCTAACGTTCTAGTTCAATTGCACAGAGTAGTGTAGAGACGGTCCCGGCCTCTGCTGCCCGCATGTCGGATGCTACGCAGCGTTTTCTGCCACCAAGCGTGGGCACACTGAATACCCCCCCCCCCCCCCCAGCAATGCTCAACGTCGTTGCTGTTATTTTAGTTTGTTAGTTTAATTACAACATTTCGCGTATTTATTAGGTTACAATAAGAATAATAATAAACGCGTGTGTTTAAGCGTGTTCATCTCCAATTGCACGTGTGCTTGCCTTGTTTTCGTTTGACCGAAAACAACGGTAGTAGCGCTTCACCGATAATATAATGTGATTCAACGGAAAAACGAGACTCACGTTACGAAATTTCGCGTTACGGTTAACTCTTTCAAGGCCTCGTGGAGTCGGTACCCCCGGGAGGGAATCCTCTAGTGTCGAATAGATCGGCGTCAACCATGCATGCAGCTCTAGATCTAACAACAACAGCCCGCGGTATCGCGACGACTCTCTCTCTCTCTCTCTCTCTCTCTCTCTCTCCAGAGATCGACAGAAGCATTTTGTCATAAATTACAGGGGGATTAGGGAATTTCATCCGCGATGATGCTTTTTTTTCGACCGTCTGCCGTAATTTTTTCCATGGATTCGCCCACGCGATTCTAATTTTACGGTCGCGGGGAGCATCTGCCCCATCCGCGTATCGCTGGACAAGTCGGCCCAGTGTGAACTGGCAGCGCGTTTAACAAAATTCTTATGCGGTTGTTTGAGAGTAATTTTATTTCATTTTAAATTCAATAAGTACTTCAGATATTAGAACAGGTTAGCGACAACCGATTCAGCTCCTGGCTTGGACCAGCTAGACAAATGAAGCGGTTGCCCTGTCATAATGCAGGCCGGTACTAGGCTGGTGGATTACTGGAATTAGCAGTGATATCGACTGATGTTTCTTCCGCACAGTTTTAACAAAGACAGCTAGGCCGGATGCCCGAGACGTTGCCGCAACGGCGCTGGCGCCGATGCGCGCCCAAGAATATTTCTATCGCAGGCACTCGAATTATGAGCGACAAGGGAGGCATCAAGGCAATTTTTGGGGGCATGTGAGAAATTGCCTTGAATTTTCTCTAAAATGGATGGCAGTCCCGGGGAGGCAATTTTAAAGTGCACCGAAGGCAGCCTTTTTTTACCGTGTAACTGTACAGACCGTCTCCCCACATGTACAGTCGTCTTCCCGCCCCGATGGTATGCTTACACGGCTAACACCGACGCGGCCTGTACCCCCTCTGGCTAACCTGGAGTACAGTAATTACAGGGATTCACATTAACTTTTTATTTCACTTAGAGCATGCGGGCTGAGTAGTGACTGTAACTGGAGGAAACACGAGCGCGAACCTCAGTTTCACGTAGCCCAGACGCAGACGCATGTGTTATGTCGAAAACTTTCTGTCATCGTATGAATTCTACACAAGCTACCCTCCGTAGCAGATCACAGCTGGCATTCTTCCGGCGCGAGCTTGTTTCGGCCGGCGCTTTTAGAAGTCGGCGCGGGCCCGAGTCCACGGTGGCAGCATTTAAATATTCGTGTTTTACCAGCGGGCATCACGACAGCGCACGATTTATTCGGATCGTCTACTGGCACAGTGGTTGGCAGGAAGCGTACGTTATAATAGTTATTTGTTTTTTCCGAGAAGGTAGAGCTGGGTGATCCGGCCGTGCGACGCTGCTGCTAGACAATGTACAGCGGCTCTGGCGACAAACAGTACGGTGGGCCGCGAACCAGTCTAGCCGAGGCACGCGAACGGCATTACAGAAAAGGTCCAAGGCAAGGTCGCTGAGCCGTCGGTCGGTTGGATTATTCAGGGCAGTACGGCCGAGTTGATAGGGCACCGAGGCCGCCGTCGGTTTAATTCGAGCCCTGGACTATGCGTGTTAGAGTTTTTTCTAGGCTCAGCGGCCGTCTGCGCGCGCCGAAATGCGGCACCGTGTGCGAGCTGGTTTACATGCGGCAAAATGGCGCCAATGGTGCAAATTGCAAAATATACCATAAATTCCCTGCATAAATTTCAAAACAAAATATCAAAACCGCCCTTGTGAATATGTATTGGCACCCAGCCCTTAATTCATTCACAATACCAAAAATGAGCATAAATGCCGTTGAACGGTTCGACTGACTTATGGCCATTTCCCATTTTTGCGGAAAAAGTCGGCGTGCCTGCGATAAGTGGTCACGTGGCGGTGCCGCCAAAATAGACGTTCACCACCTCATCGCCATAGGAGTTAAGCAACTGTATGCAATTTGAAACTATATGGGTCAACGGGTTCTCAAGTTATCGTTGACCGTAGGCAAATGTTGACGGACGGACGCGGAGCGCGACGGACCAACGCCGCCATGGCAATGAGCCACTTGACTATGTCAAGGTTGAGTCTAAAAACTGACTCGGTTATCGCCTCTCTTCGAACACCTACACAACATGATCTATAACCTCCTCGAATAGCAAGCTAATGACTACAACAATCATTTGGGATTCTTCACTTGTGCTAATTGTGGCCGCGAGCTCCGGATAGATGGGGTAGAGCTGCTAAACCTAATTAGGCAATTAGAACTAGGTTAGCAGGTTACCTCGCTAACTCACCTGTTCCCCCAATAGCGCATCTGTCGCTCACTAATTCACCTGTTCTCTCACTAATTCATCTGTTCTCTCACTAACTCACCAGTTCGTTCACTAACTCACCTTTTCGCTCACTAACTCGCTTGTTCTCTCACTAACTCACGGCTGTTCCTTCACTAACTCACCTGCCCAGGGGCGTGTACAGGATTTGTACCAGGGGAACTTGCGAGCACGGGAACGCTGAGATTCAAAAATTTTGAAATTAGACCCCCTTAGATGCGTTTCTGTCGGGCGACAGGGGGGGGTCCGGCCCTGCTCGGAACCCCCCCCCCTGGTAACACGCCCTGCTGCCCCTCCCCAACTGTAACTTACACCGTGTTTGCGG
>NW_014577121.1:621862-625646 GCF_000485595.1 Priapulus caudatus | reverse complement strand
CGTCTCTCTTCTCCCTGCTGCTCGTTCGTTCTCTCTCTCTCCCCCTTCCTCTCTCCTCTCGTCTCTCTCTCGTCTCTCTTCTCTCTCTCCTCTGCTCTCTCTCTCTCTCTCTCTCTCTCTCTCTCCTCTCTTCTCTCTCTCTCTCCTCCGATCTCTCCTCTCTCCTCTCTCTATCTCTCTCTCTTTTGAGGCTCTCCGTCCCTCTGTCTCTCTGTCGCTCGCTGACTTCACTGACATAGGCAATTATTGTCATGGGGACCTTACGCCCAGGTGTCCCTTGACGTGCGACCACATTCTCACAATGGGACCGTTGTCCCGCGCTACCGGAAGTGTACGAAAGTACGCGCACAAGCGATGGGTTGCGTAAAAACGGGCCCCTACAACCTGGTGGTCCAACTCTAATCATGGGCTAAAAAGACCATCTCTAACTGTCGCATGAAAGTGCCCCATTGTCCCTATTGAATACAACACGTGCGATGCACATCGCATTGCATGTACTATACATCCTGACGAACACGATATATCAAGAGTTCATAATAGAAAATCTTCCTATAGTACCTTTGATAATATATATGGTGTCGACATACATTGCAACGATTCGCGCAAGACGTGCATGTAAAAAGGCAAACGACTTGCATAGTCTAGTTACATGACACCGCTTTATGCAATGGCATGCTCATGTGCACATGAACCGGCACGGTCCGCCAGGCGTGGGGGAGGGACGGGTCAACCTGGGAATGAGGCATTGCTGGGGGAGGAGGGATTGCTGGAGGGAGGATGCGCTGGGAGGAGGATGCGCGAGGAGGGAGGATGCTGGGAGGACATATACTGGGAGGGACGACACTGGGGACGGGAGGATGCGCTGGGGAGGTGGAGGATTGCTTGGGCGAGGGAATCGCTGGATAGGCGAGGATCGCTGGATGGGAGATTCGCTATGAGAGGTCACGGGAGTGAGGATTGCTGGGAGGCGAGGATTTCGCTGGGAAGGAGATTGCTTGGAGGATATCGCGTGGGGAGAGAGATCGCTGGGGAGGGAGGATACGCGGGTGAGGGAGATCGCCATGGGGAGGCGGATCACGGCGTGCGTCTGCTGACCTGCCGCTCGCTCTGCATATCGCTCTTGTTTGCGAGCAGGATCATCTGCTCGGCATCAAGGTCCTCCTGCTCGAGCGAGCGCAGCCAGTAGCGCAGCATGTCGAACGAATCGCGCCGACACATATCGAACACAAGCAGCAGACCCTTCGTGCCGCGGAACTGAAACTTGGTGATGGTGCGGAAACGCTCTTGACCGGCCGTGTCCCTGATTGAGAGAACGAGAGCAACACTTTATACCAGGGTTCAACATTTACTTTTTATTTCACTAGACCATCGGGCTAGTAACTGAGGAAAACCACTAGCCCTAACCTAACTTTCATTGGCCTTTCACCCTAACCCTAACTCTAACCCAGACCATTGTTATGAAAAACTTTATTTAGATAAGAGTGTGTCATCGTATGAATTCATAGATGCTGCTAGTGACATAATTATCATGATAAAGTATGTAGTTTTAACTGCAATATACTATTACACGGTAGAAATGTTTAGATTGAGGTTTACAGATATACACTAGTATACAGAAGCTGTACAGAATCCGTAGTAGCTGTACAACATATAGTAGCTGTACAGAATCAGATCACAGCTGGCCATTCTTACGCGAGCGTTGTTTCCCGCGTTTAGTCGCGCTTAGTCGCAGTCGAGACAGAGTGCGTACTACCAGGAGCTAATAATGACAAATTTGTCATTATTAGCTCCTGGTACTACGAAGTCGGGAACGAGGCAAGAAACGATTGCACGATCGAAACTACAAAAGAGTGTTTACCGTATTATTAGTTATCTAAAGACTAATATGTTGTTCTAATACATCACTAAGATGGTGGTTGCGATGACAATGGTAACGACCACGTCGACGACGACGACGACATCTAATGATAATGGAGAGGACGACGACGACGACGATGAGGAGAAGGAGGAGAAGGACGAAGCTGAAGATGAGGATGGGAGAAGAAGGTGATGGAGGAGGAGCAAGATGAGGAAGTGTAGGATGATGATTACGAAAATGATGGTGATGATATTTCTTCTGCTGCTGTTGTTAATTGTTGTTATGATTATTGCGTCTGCTGCTGTTTCTGCTGTTGCTGCTGTTGTTGCTGTCGCTCCTACTGCAGATGCAGCCGCTCCTGCTGGGATTGTTGTTGTTGTTGTTGTTGTTGTTGTTGTTGTTGTTGTTGTTGTTGTTGTTTTCGTTGCTGCCGCCGCCGCCGCTGCTGCTGCAGATGGTGGTGATGATGATGATGATGAAAATGATGACGACGACGACGATGATGATGATGACAGTGATGACGATGTTGCTCATAAGGATTATAACGGGGATGACGATGGTGATGAAGACGACGACGATAATGATGTTGTTGATGATGTTGTTGATGATATTGATGATTGCTGATCTTGATTGTTTGATATGATGTTGTAATAGTAATAGTAATTGTAATTGTAATAGTAATAGTAATTGTAATTGTAATTGTAATTGTAATTGTAATAGTAATACCTTGCATTTAGCAAGGCACGGCGGTCCTGCTTCATTGTCCTACATAACACTCACCAGACTTGTAGACGGCACTTGGCTCCGTCGATCTCGTAGTCCTGATTGACGAAGTCTATGCCGCACGTCGGCATCAGGTTGTCGGCGAACATGCCTCCCTTGAGTCGCGCAATGAGGCTTGACTTTCCCACGCTCGTCTCGCCCATCACGAGAACCTTGTAGCAGACGTCGTATTCGCACGTCGCCCGCCGCTCCCTCTTCGTCTGCACCATCTTCACCGTCTGTTGACCGAAGGAGAGAAACAGACACGTTCAGTGGTTTCAATTAGTGGACATTTAATGTTATGGGATGTATGTAATTAATGTAAGTATGTAATTATGTATGTATGGATGTATTTAATGTGGGTGGGTTAGGTTGGGGTTGTTGCCTCGTATGGCGTGTAATATCTCTACAGTCTGCTCCGACAGAGAAAGTGCGTTTTGCGATTGGTTGATATTCAATATTTTGAGAGTTGAGTGGGTTGGGTTGGTGGTATCGCGCGGTGTTAGCGTGTACCATTTTCACAGTTTCACATGTTGACGATAACAGATACGCACGGAGTTTCCGATTTGTAAGGGTTAATTTTTGATAGGTTAGTCGATCGTGTGAGTGAGCGGGGGATGCGAGACATCTCTCCGTGCACTCTCTCTACAGCCTGCTCAGGGATACGGACGGAGTTTCTTCTATTGAAAATTATTATTATATCGTATCATCGCATGTGTCAACGAGGCCCATCGTTGTTCGAAGGGACCTCATAAGTTGATTTTAAACCGGTGAATGAAGGCGTTTTTTTCGGCGAATTTTCGGTCTAGTTGTTTGTGCCAATGGCCGCGTGTGTGCTGTAGCCGCAGGTGCCGACTTGTTCTTGCTGCCAGTGGTTGCTACGTATCAATGTCACGGGCATATGATGTTACACACAACCACATAGACATGAAAAAATATGATAACACCACTGAATATTGCACGGCAATAAATCATCACGCTAGACGCAGCTGCCGTCACATTATGCACATGTTGTTGGTCTTTAATAACCGATTGTGTCATATAAATAACTAAATTCTTCGTGTTCACTTTATTATTACGCGTTATAAACGCCGGCGGCAAAGGAACTGTAAGGCTTTGGATCTCTCTCTCTCTCTCTCTCTCTCTCTCTCTCTCTCTCTCTCT
>NW_014577121.1:619033-620945 GCF_000485595.1 Priapulus caudatus | reverse complement strand
GCTTTTCTCATAAAATGCACAATTGTTGTGGTTATCTGCTGCACTATTTGGGGTACTTGTATATAAGACAGCCGAGTCGGTACAGTTTGTGTTAAGGTTTGGGACAGGTTGACTGTTTGTACTTGTGTGTGGTCTGCAGTGCATGCGTCCGGAGACCTGGTCGAATGGGAATTCTTGACGATCGATTCCCGCGCTGTCAAACTTTTATTGTGGTGGAATTTAATTGGCGGCGGAGGTAATTTAAACGGGGCGCAACGATTGAAACGTGGGGGGAGTTTCCCCAAACGGGACGGGCGCGCCCGGTTTATGCAACGTAGGGAGAACCCTTGTAGTGGGTGTTGAGTGTGTGGTGGGTGGGTGGTAGGTGGTTGGGTGTTGAGTGTGTTGTGGGTGGGTGGCAGTGTGTTGAGAGGATGGGTGTATGTTTGGGTGGTGGGTGGATGGGTGTATGTTAGTGGAGTGGTGGATAGTTGGATGGGTTAGGGTTAGGGTTGGCAGGGTGTTGAGTGGGTGGGTGTATGTTTGGGTGGATGGGTGGATGGGTGGGTGGTGGTTAGTGGAGTGGTGGATAGTTGGATGGGTGGGGTGGGAGGGGAACATCAGGTGGGAAACCTGCAGCTTCTTGGTTGGCTGACTATCCAGGGATCGCTGGTACTGAGGCTTTGTGTCTGTAAGAGCTTTGTGTGAGCGATGAGGGGGGAGGCATGGGGGAGCAGGCGGACTGTTGTCACACACACACACACACACACACACACACACACACACACACACACACACACACACACACACACACACACACAGACAACACACGCACGCACGCACGTACGCATGCACGCACACACAAACACGTTGCATGCATGCCTTCACGGCCCGGCTTCAACGTATTCTGAAATACGATGCACCGGAACGGAAATATTAAAAACTATATTATTTTTCATAATTATGTACTGATAGTATATACAATTTTGTAAACAATGTTTTATTAGTTATCATACTCATAATATATATTTTAGAGTTTAGATACTTTAGTCAAAACATCAGCTTTAGCTACATTCCTCTTTGAAATTTACAAATTGACCTTTTAAAATTATCAGAATTGGTTGCTTTCAACATAGCCTGAAAATGCAGGAAATGCCATTTCCAGGCTCTAAATTTCAAAAAATTCGCATCGGCTTCGCGATCGCGGCGTTGGCCATGCCTGCCTGCGGCACACACACTAACCGCCACTCTGATATTATCAATGGGTGATCCTACATTTTTCTGCAGTGGCACATTTTGGGAGGCCACTACGGCCTAATACCTACGACCGGGTGAGAGCATATAGGAGAGTTATGACCGGAGTTATGACCTGAGTTATATGCATGACCGGCATGCCGACTGTACGTACGTACGCACGCGGCCCTCGCCTACTACTCTATATTATTATACTAGTCCAATTCAGCAAGATGTGTGTGCGTGTGTGCAAGCGAGACGGTGTGTGAAAAAGGAAGGGGGCCTGCCAGATCTACGGGACACATATATCCACTGCTACTATCTACGTATTGACGAGTGTGTGTGTGTGTGTGTGTGTGTGTGTGTGTGTGTGTGTGTGTGTGTGTGTGTGTGTCGAGCTGTTTGTCACTCGCGCGATCTCTTTCTTTTGCTCAGACCTTCTTCCTCTGTCCTTCTATCACTCTCCGTTCTCCAAATATCTTACTCTCAGTCTGACTCCCGCACCTCCTACCCCTTTCTCCCTCTCTCAATTATCGTAATATCGGTGGAGAAATCTATACTAACAGCTAAACGTGTAACAATAATGATACACCTATAATTAACAAATGTCTGCTAGTGTCTGTGTATTTATTTACATAATGAAGATGATGATGATGATGATGATGATGATGATGACGATGATGTTGCTGATGATGATGAT
>NW_014577121.1:610734-616933 GCF_000485595.1 Priapulus caudatus | reverse complement strand
CTCTCTTAAGCACACGTACACACACACGCACGCACACACACACACACACACACACACGCGCGCGCGCGCGCGCGCGCGGACACACATGCAGGCACGCCGTCAATAGTTAGGTAACCCGCGGGGATGATGTCTTGAGGTTTCGGCAGGCACTGTGTCGCGGCCGAATGACCCGATTTCCTCTCACACCGACGTCCCAGTAGCCGTGTGGGGCGTGACGTCACAACAGTCTCATCTAATCTTTCATCTACGACACTTTAATCGCTGCATGGTGGATGCCATAATTAATCTCATGATAGATACCATCTGATCTTTAAGCATGTACCACACTTCACCATTTTCGTTGCTCGTACAGGCAATTTTCGTGGTCGGCAATTATTGTGGCCTTTGCCGCTTCACAGCACACGTCACCACTGGTGACGTGTGCTGTTGACGGCAATTTTTGTTGTCAGATGTTGTAGCTTTAACCCATTCATATACAGTTATCAAATAAAGGAAATATATAAATTTTATTAACATTTCTGTTACTTAGGCCTAGGGGCCCTATATTTGTATATTTGTATTTTTGTATGTTTGTATATTTGTATATTTGTAATATATAAATTTTATCAACATTTCTGTTACTTAGGCTTAGTATGAGCCGTTATAGTGACGGAGTAGCACAAGCAATTAAGTGAAGCTGTGAAATAAAATGCAGTTATAACTTATATTGTAACGGTGAAACACATATGCAGTCATCATGAAGCTGTGGAATAAGTACCCATAACAAGTCTGCAGCATAAGTAGCTACGCAGCTATAAGCAGCTAGCAGCGTTCGTTTTCCTTTGGATACAAGTCATTTACGCACCTTACTGTCCGGGTCGTATCCCAGCAGCATGCTATCACCTAATATTCGCATCTTGACCATCTTGTCGTTCTTTAGTTGCTACACACACGCGCGCACACCACGGACCTCGAGCTGTATTTAACAGACACGTGCTCGCGAACTTTCCAAACGAAGCGAAAATCTCTGCTCTTGTTTGCGCGGGATATCTCCTTGTATGTGTGCGGTTCTTGATGAACGCAATTACTGATGCAGACGCGTCGGTAGTGGAGAGTAAGACTCTCGCAGACAAGTGTGATCGTATATACTACTGGTGGGACGGCTCCGTTGAATATATTAACTCCCCGCCGGCCGTAGCTCCGCCCATCTACGGTGACGTCACGCACAGCAGACTAAGCCGAGGCATGCAGCAGGCGTAGACGTGCTGTGTTACCGATTTACTAAGGTGTCGTAAACACCCAGATATTGATTCTGTCGCGAATTAATGAATTCTGGAATATCGTCTCGTGCATTCGCCAATTCTGAATGATTCCAAGATGTTCCGAAATTTTACGTGTCCTGACGCACGTACGTCCTGTAGGAATCTCGCTACTGCTAGTCCATGTGCTCGTTAGAACGTCGGCAAACGACGCGTGGGATAAAAGCACGTGTGCGGTGCAGGTCTCCCTCCCCCATTCTCTCATTCTGCTGCCGACACACAAAAGATTTCTATAGCCGGAATTTCCTTTTCTAATTCTTTTGCGTAAAAATAAAACGCGCTTAATATTGACTTTTCGCTGGGTCTGTTTGGTCTGAAAATTACCTCCGCCTCATTGGATAGCTACGTCACTCGCTGCGAGACCCAATGCCTCGACCCGGATCTATGATCGCTGTTCATCATTATAAAATATAGTCGTGTAGCACACCGTAGAGCCCCGTGGCGGACGTGCATCGCCTGGTTTAGGCATGGCAGTACCATCCCCGGCAGGAAATGAAAAGAACGTGAAATCCGAATACCGGACCCGGTAGCTGTCAAACATGACTGAGTCAAACAATTCACTAGCGGCTAGCTGCCACGTACTGTGTGATCATCATCAACATCAGCAGCAGCAGAAGTAGGAAGAATAAAAAGAAGAAGAAGAAAGAAGAAGAAGAAGAAAAAGAAAAAGAAAAAGAAAAAGAAGAAGAAGAAGAAGAAGAAGAAGAAGAAGAAGAAGAAAGAAAAGAAACGAAGTAAGACCAGAAGAGAAGAAGAAGAAAGAAAAAGAAGAAGAAGAATGAGCGCTGTCGTAACAATGGGTCAGATCTTTATTTACCCACAGTATAACGCATGCAAACCAACCAGCTTTTGTAGCGCGCGTGTGTGCGAGACAGAAAACACAACAACTAAGCGCTCCCCCATTCCACACATACACCCACGTGCACCTGCGCATACGCTCATAAACGCACAAGCGCGCATTCACGCACACTCATTCACAGCGCAAGGCCACACACGAGACCTGCACGGCGCCAACGCACACCCTCGCCCAGCAACCGCGCACAACAACACACACTAAGACAGCATTCACACGACACACAACACACCACAAACACACACACACACACACACACATACACAACACAACCACGCAGCAACGCACGCACGTACGCACGCGCGTGCAGCAATCACACAGCACACACACACGGGCACACAAACACACAAACACACACACCACATCCCCGGCGACACCGGTCCCACACACACACCACACACCCCGGCCGCACACGCACACACACCACACACACACACACACACACACACACACACATACCGTGCTGTCAATCCACCCACCAGCGCACGGAGTCCTAATTCCTAATTCATACGTGCGAATGTTTAGTTTGTTGGTTGTCGAAATGCGCCTGACCCTATTACAAATATTGCGTACGGGGAACGTAGAAACCGGTTACGCGTGTTCTCAGAACAGCCAGCCTGTCTGTTAACTATGTATGGCCCACGAAAATTGAAGTTAACAACGAGATACTTCCTCAGCAGCGGTTCGTATTCATTCGAATTAAGCGAATAATAAATCTAAATTGGAAAAATTAGCTAATAGGCTGCTCATCTCTTTCTGTTCTCATCTTAGGATGCACACGTACACACACTACGCACAGCACGCAAGAGCACACACGTACACACACGCGCGCCGCAAAATCACACACACCCACACACACAACACAACAACAGCCACACACACACACCAGCACACGCGCGCGCAGCCGCCACACATCAACACACAAAACACACCACACACACACCACGCCACACGCGCGCGCGCAGCATTGGACAAGCCCACATGCAAGGCACGCCCGTAATAGTAGGTAACCCCGCGGGGATGATGTCTCAGGTTTCGCGCAGGCCCACCTGTGTCGCGGCCGAATGACGTCCGATTTTTTTGTCCCCCCCCCCCCCCCCCCTCTCTCCCCGAACGGGACCGACCCCCGTTCCCCGGCAAAGTCTTTTAAAAGCCCGTGTGGTGCGTGACGATCACAACCAGTCTCATCTAAAATCTTTCATCTACTGACACTTTAAATCGCTGCATGGTGGAGTGGCCAATGAATTGAATCTACATGATAGATACCATCTTGATCTTTAAGCATGTACCACACCGTTCGAAGCCATTTTCGTTGCGTCAGTACAGGGCAATTTTCGTGGTGCGGCACAAATTATTGTGGTGCCTTGTGGCGCGCTTCACAGCACACGTCACCAACTGGTGACGTGGTGCCTGTTGACCGGGCAATTTTCTGTGTCAGATTCGTTGTAGCTCGTAACGCCGATTCATATAAGCAGTTATCAATAAAGGCAAGATATATACAATTTTATTAACAATTTCTGTTTACTTAGGCCCTAGGGGCCCTATATTTGTATATTTGTATTTTTGTATGTTTGTATATTTGTATATTTGTAATATATAAATTTTATCAACATTTCTGTTACTTAGGCCTAGGGGTCCTATATTTGTATATTTGTATTTTTGTATGTTTGTCTATTTGTATATTTGTATATTTGTATTTGGCCCATTTTGAAATCATGTGACAGCAGCGCTAATTTTGATTGGTTTGCGAGTGATTTTGTTGCCGATTGCCGTAGTGGCTTGGCGCACGCTTCACCACAAGTTGCCACCACGAGCAATTTTCGTTGTGAGAAATCAAACCGGTTTGATTCTCGGCAACTCGTGGTCACCACTAAATTTCCGTGGTGAGTGGTCGTTGCCGGCCCCCGCACACTTGGCCATTTTTGTGGCGACCACGAAAATTGCCTGTACGAGCAACAAAAATGGTGAAGTGTGCTGCCAGCTTTAGGTAGATTAGATTATCAAGAGCTCATGTATTGCGGCTATTAACATAAACTATATATATATATTATTATACCCTACGGTTATTACAGTCATTGGCTATTGAGTGCCATTGTTGAGTGAAGGAAAATGTGTTTTTAATCGCTGCTAATAAATATTACGTTGCGATGCAAAGCAGGGGGAATCTGGCCAGCTACGACGGCTGCTGCGAGCGCCCCGGTGCCGTCACTAGGGAATTCTGCATAGCCGCACTAGGATCCTGATGCTGAGGTAGAATTTCCCTGCGCCGCTCCGTCACTAAGACAGACAGAGGTTTTTGCCGAGTTCTCGGCTTATGAGCAGTTTTTCGTCGTAACCGCAAGCAGCTCGTAATATTTGGGTTAAATAAACCCACCCGCATATTTATATGAGCGATTACATACGCATCATGCGGTGCAAGAGCGTGCCAATGGGTTTTAATAGCACAAAAGTGAGAGCAAGAGAGAAGATTGTATTGAGGAAAGGGCGGAGAGTAGGAAAGAACGAGAGAGGGAGCGATACACACATGCACGCACGCGCGCGCGCACGCACGCACGCACACACACGCGCGCGCGGATCGTGTAATGCGTTGTTACCATCCGACCCACTGGCAGTTCCAACAAATCAGTAAAAATAAAAACAATGTATAATAAATCTTATTGCACCATTAATAACTCTCCTATCTGCGGTAAACAACTCCTGCAAGGGAAAAGCCTAACGTCGGCGCGAATGCTGACTGGGCCATCCTTAAAAATTATATGTTTGCTGTCCTCCGAACCACGAAAATAGCCGCGACCCAAAAGTTTTTTTGGACATTTTGGGTTCCATATTATTATTTTTTTTTTTTTTTTAAACATTTTTTATAGTTAAGACTGAAACACAAAGCATGTGTGGCAAACATGAGGACAGACTTAAAATAACTATTATGCCTCACAAAAAAGACCTACCTACATACCCTCTAAAAGATCTTTAAGGATGGCCATATATATATATATATTATTATATTAATTCTATGGTTCCCATCCTCCCCTAGAATTCTTCTCGTCACGCTCATTGCATTTGATAACAGCACCTCAGCGTCGGCTACGTTTCTTAATAACGAGGCAAGGCACGTGGCGCAATGGTGACACATGGGTGTCTCTCCTAACGCGTTTGCTTTCCTCGCTACATTCCAGTATTCGTCACAAGCTATATATGTTGCGATGACGCGGTAGCACTCTAGCAGCACGCAGCAGCTCTGTGCGTGTCTCGTCACAGTGGGAGTAGCACTCCTGTCCCGCGGCAGTGTGTGTTATATGTAAGAGAAATACGGATTGCATATAGTACTATTCGTATTCTATTTCCATGCGTAACACTTTTCCTGCGACCATGTACGCCTTACGAGCGCATGGCGGAAGATCAACACCGTCGGTCTCCACGCAGTAATTGGTCATCATCGGATAGATTTATTGCCGGGGGTTACAAGCAACACCTCCACAGTCGTCAACAGTGCAACCGATCGCTAAAGATGTGCGTGAAGATACTTTCTAGTTCCTAGGTCCTTATTTTACACGAAGAAGGGAAGTGGTATGCACATCATGAACAAGTTGTTCTACGTCTGTTACCATGGTAAACTACTCGCCTAAACGTGTCTAATTTCTAAATATGGAAGCGGATCTCAAAAATAAGTAAGTGGACTTTTACATTACATTTAAACTCTCCACAAGCTAGAGAATAGCATGTGCACCATCCACAACCTGTCCTACTTCTGTTTCTATGGTGAAATAACAGTGAACTATTCGCCTAATATCGCTGTTTTAAAATAAGGAAGTAGGTCTAAATATAAGAAAGCGCATCTCAAAGTAAGTGAGAATAGTAAGTGGTGTAAGTAAGTGGAATCTTACATTACATTTAAATGTAATCGCTAACGCGTGCACTAAAAGGTGAGCAGGCATGCGGACAGACAAGCAAGCCGGCGAGCAGGCAGACAGGCAGGCAGGTATAGACAGACATACAGAGGCAGGCGGGCAGGTAGACAAACAGTGTGCGCGTGTGTGTGTGTGTGTGTGTG
>NW_014577121.1:596769-610061 GCF_000485595.1 Priapulus caudatus | reverse complement strand
AGAGAGAGAGAGAGAGAGAGAGAGAGAGAGAGAGAGAGAGAGGGGGGGGGGGTAGTCGAGTAGGCAAGCGGGCAGGCAGACAGCCAGGGAGTATGACACATATGGTGGCTAGCTCAAACAGGCGTATAGCTGCCCGGTTCCTGCATATATCAGTTACATTGACTTGAACTATGTGACCCCAATATATCCCCGTATGACTGCTATAGCGCAACGCGATTTAAAAACAATAAATTACACATCGTGAGACGAACTCACGTGATACGGCTGCAAGAGCAAATGCCCAACCCCGTCAAACTATAACATTAGGCTTTACCCCATCTGCAACTCTAACTCTAACTCGAACCCGAACCTTAGCCCTAACCCTAGCACTCACCATAACAGTAACTAACTATAACATTAAACGTAACCCAATGTAACCATGACCCTAACTCTAACCCTAAGTACAACTATAACCCTACAATCACAAACTGTAATCGTCATTGTAATTGCAGCTCCAACACTAACCTTTACTCTAACCCTAACCTTGTCCTTAACCCTAATCTAACGCGAACTATAACCTATATCCTAACCATAACACTAGCCGCAACCCTAACACTAATAATAACACTAAACATAACAATGGTGTGTTCTAATGACGTCTAACAAAAAAAACGAATCACGTGGCGCGTATAATGCCGAATGCAACGTACACAATATTTTCTCAGTCGACGGAATTTTCTTGGTAACCGGACAGGCAGCGGATGCGCGGATGCGCACGCTGTGACAGTCGCAGATATGTGCACCGAGTAGTTGTTTTTAGACAGGGCTGCTTACGTACATCGGCAGCTGTTGTTGTTGATGAGGATGCATGCAGTATTCGTGCTCGCAACGCTCCCATGTGATAATACGAATGAATGACGCATATAGTAGAGACGCCTAGCTATGCACGAATATGGGCACTAAATGATCCAGTACGTGAGGATAGCGTGATTTCAGGGACGTGTTCACCCCATCGGAGAATCAAAACCGGAAAAGTGGGCGAAATAACCCGAATCGGTTATTCGTGAACATCTTTTCCCCTCGCGCCTCCTCTCTCTTCTTCTCTCCTCATTTCCTATTGCATCTCCATCTCCTCTTTCTCTCTCGATCCTGGTTTCTATATCTATCTCTCGCTCTTTCTCTCCTCCTCCTCTTTCTCCTCTCTCTCTTCTATCTCCCCTGTCTCGCTCCCTCTCTCTCTCTCTTCCTTTCTCTGTCTTTCTCCCCTTCTCCCCTGGCATCTCTAGGCTCCTATCTCTTTTTTCTCTCTCCCACTCCCTATCTCTCTCCCCCTGTCCTCTCTTTCCCTCTCGCCTCTCCCTCTGCTCGATCTCCGCGCTCTCTCTCTAGCCTCCGTTCTCTTTCTCTCTTCTTCTCTTCCCCGCGCTCTCTCTCTCGCTCTCATCTCGCATCTCCCATATTTTCTTTCTCGCCCTTTGTCTCTCGCGCCTACTGCTGTCTATCGTTCCCCTTTCTTTCTTCTTCACACTCACACACACTATTTCTTCCACCTCTTCCTTCATCTTTCGCCCATTTCCCTCTTAAAATAAGTGGGTGCAAGCATACACCCAAAATAAAAAAAACTCGCGAGACCTCTTTACGTAAAGTAAAATGCAACTACGCATTCACAGTCAGAGGTATGGTAATTCTTCCTGCAAGCGTCGCGAAACGTTACTCACTGTATTTATGAATGGATTCAATGAAACATATGCGTATACTACGACAGGTGGTGCGTATGTGTATAACTATGTAGCTCTCCGCATCGACAGCGCTGGTATGTGACAGGTTCACGCTTACTCACTCACTATACATCTACCGTGCTCGCGTCATTGCGTGCATCTTTCACAGACGGGGAATACCCACACCGTGAATGAATGTGCAAAAAACGTCGAAGTAATACTTCTGAAATCTTTGAAATGTTAGGGAATGATTGATGAACGGGCAGTGTATAATGAGACATCGAACAAATTAAAGATATCGCAAAGATGAATGCATGTGAATAATGAATCGACTGCGTTTGTATTAATGTTGAACGTTAATTTAATGTTCTAGTCACTGATTCATTAGTGTGATTCTAAGTTCCGTTGATATATCTATGAAATATCTAATTTCAAGCTTTTTGTTTTGTCCTCCAGTCGGTTTGACAGGTTAGCAAGACCCCTAGGGCGGGAACGCACGTACGTGCGTACACACAAATGCGCGCGCACGTGAGCACGCACGCATGCACGCAAACACACATACACACCACATACACATAAGTATGCACGCACGGGCACACATACAAACACGCATGCACGTGTGTGTGTGCGGGCCTGTGTGCGTGCGTGCGCGTGCATACTCGGCATAGGAAAATTCAGTGCCAGACCAAGGAGCTAAGCTAGGAGTTATATTTAGCTCCTTGTGCCAGACGAGAGCCCTAGATAAAAAAAAAAACATTCTGTCTATGGCACTAGATCTGCGCCAAACTACGCCAAACCGAGCAAGGGCGACATCTTTCGGCGAATATGTACATTTCTCATCTACACTCGTAAACAGCGCATTGAGCTTCTTCTACAAACGCTCCGATGTCATTCATTCGCACCGCGAAGGTGACGTCTTCCGCACCCGTGTTATCTCCACCTCCGCCAGGCTTGGCGGGAATTAATCCCACGGTGTCGCCATCTATAGGAAACTACGATCAAATGCTCCTGAAATGTGCCGGCTGCCGTAACTATGTTTAAAATTAATATAGTCTTTAGGAAGACATCTGGTAACAAACCATTAAACCGTCTGTCTGTCAACCTGTGCTAGTTTGCTAAGTCACTGTGACTTTTAGAATCACCAGAATAACGACCGGTTGCAGAGATACACAGAAAGTCTAGAAAACTCCTGCATGGATTTAGGTGCACGTAGACCTATATATATCGCCACTGCACAACACCACATCATGGCCACGTACATACAGCACAAATAAATACACCATTGCTTTTTATCGACTATGGTAAGAGTTATGTGAAACGTGATCGAGCTTGCGTACAATGCTTAGGTCTTTTTGCCGGTTGCGTTTTGTAACTTTACATAATGCGATTTATACGCTAGAATATACGCCATTTACACACGCGCGCACACACTCACGCACAC
This sequence comes from Priapulus caudatus, assembly GCF_000485595.1. Classification (NCBI taxonomy): domain Eukaryota; kingdom Metazoa; phylum Priapulida; class Priapulimorpha; order Priapulimorphida; family Priapulidae; genus Priapulus; species Priapulus caudatus. Next base: position 606,923 of record NW_014577121.1, on the reverse strand, counting down.
ACACGCGTCCGCACTTACGCACGCATACACTCAATAGCACACACACATACACGCACGAATATGGAGCACTTACCTGATCGGGGGTTACATCCATCCATGCACGAACACACGCTTATGCATGCTTCCCGGCTCTATAATATATGTGCGCGTGTGAGTAGAGTTCGTTATGCCGCACGGGCAGAAAACGGCCGGCACTAAACACGGGTTGCGTAATCAAGCATAATAGTGATATCACACGTACGTCTAGTGGCTCCCGAAACCTTTAATCTAGCAGTGTACCGTGTCAGTAGGGTGAAGAACACATATCTATGGTGGTATGCAGACAGATTGCTGCTAGCTCTCTCGTCTGTCAGCCGCTTGCAGCAAGACTGAGGCGTTTTCTCATTCCCTTTCCGCGTACCGGATGTGTATAAATATAGGGTGCGTAAACAAACGTGATGTTGCAGGGAAACTCAGCAGAGTGCAAGAAACAACACACACACACACACGCTGCGCGCACACAACACGCACACACGCGCGCGCGCAACACACACACACACACACACAAACACACACACACATATATATATATAGTGCACATAGTCAGTTTTGCTTGCACATTTTCTTAGTAGTCGGTAGTTGACATAGATCGATAACATATCCGCGGCTGCACCTTGTCGTCAATTACTGCATGGACGCCCTACCTTCCATGCTCTACCTGCATGTCCTACCTGCATGTATGGCCCTATATATACCTGAATCCTTTATCTGTATAGACCTCTGCACCTACATGCGCTACCTCTATGGATTCCTATATATGCACATGTTCTACCTGCACGGAACCCTATATCTGCAGGTTCTAAGACCCCCTATATATCTGCATGCGTTATCTGTATGGACCCCCTCTATTTTTCATGCGTTACCTGTATGGATCCCTATATCTGCATTAGTGACATCAGGAGCGTATCAAGGCGTTTGTCATTATACGCTCCTGGTGACATGTAAGCATTGGGCCCCTATACCTGGATGTTCTACCTATATGGACACCTATATCTGATACGTTACCTAGATGAACCCCTATATCTGCATGCATTACCTATATGGACACCTATATCTGATACGTTATATCTGTATAGACCATCTATATCTGCATGCATTACCTGTAAAGACTCATATATCTGTATGTTCTACCTGTATGGACTCCTATCTGTATGCGCTACTTGCATCAGTACGTATATCTGATACGTTACCTGTATGGACCCCATATATCTGCATGCGTTACCTGTATGGACCCCTATACCTACATGCTCTACCAGTAGGGTCCACTAGCGCGACTCCCTTATTAACTGACGACAAATATTTGTTGAGTTTATGCAGCGTTGGGAACCGACCATGTATGTATGTCTGTATGTACAGTAACTGCTGTGAGGGATGAATCACACATCCGTAGATCTCCGCTGTTCAGCACGCTAGGCAGGTTTATCAAATAAAGGATATAATGCTTGTATATAACAAATTGTGTTGTTTGTTTTGTTTGTTTGCTGTTGTTGTTGTTGTTGTTGTTGTTGTTGGTGGTGGTGGTGGTGGTGTTGTTGTTGTTGCAGTTGCAATGGTTGTTGCTGTTGCTGTTGTAGTTGATGTTGTTTGTTTTTGTTTTATTTTGTTTTGTTTTGTGAAAAGTTTATTATGACTCCCAAAGATATTGTAGCGTAGGTCATAGGGTACATCATGGCCTAATTCCAAAGGTATATATAATTATAATCATAGTCAGGGATGGATATATTTGTCAGTTTGTAATAAATTGTTTATATTCATTCCTATGTTTATATTATAGGGTATCATGGGGCGCGTATGTCATAACGCAGGGTATAAAATAGCACAATGTATATCACAGGGTATATCATAGCGTAAATTGTGGCTAAATCACATCACATGGTATATATGATAGCGGATATATAACCACATATATTGACATGGTCTTGTTGTCCTTGTATTCGCTCGAGTTTTTCTAATTTCTTTTTCGGTATATGGCACGATGACTCCCAATAAAACTCCTATATTATAGCGCACGAGACGGTAAGAAGCGTTAAACTAAAAATGTAGAATATCGGAATAATTATCACAATCTACCGTACCCCGTGTCGTTTTATCTGGCAATAGGAAACTAGTGATTTTATTCACTGCGATTGCATGTAGACCCATGCGACGACGCAGGACTACCATCGCGGTCGCTACCTTTAAAATAATGGCGGACCTTGCGGAAGGGAATTGCTCACGACAACACTGTATTATCGCTAAAAAGGCACGTGTCGGTCGTCACTGTTTACGCTGTGGTTGCCGCGTGTAATTACACGGCGCGGACAGGTAAAATGTGCTTTATGTAGCTTGTTAGACTGCCTTTGTCCTACATAGAGAGGAAAGCGTGTCCTCTATTGTATAACAGTGCGCCTCGATGTAAGGTCATGCTCAGTAACGTCTTGTTAAGACTCAAGTACAATACGTATGTATACATATATTCATATATATAATATATATATATATATATATATATATATATATATATATTAATCGACCCATCCGCCTGATTGACGGGCAGATCTATGCAATCATTGTTATTATTTGCCTGATACATACGGCTATTATTGCTGCTAATGTTGCTGCTGCCGCCATCGCCGCTGCTGCTGGACGACAATGTTCGTCAATTCTAGCTCTATTACTTATTGCTTAATTGCTATGCTTATCATAACCGAGGGATAATCGTGTTAAGAATAAAAGAAACTCACTCGTCGATTTCCCAGTCGTAAGGAAACAGTCGGTCGTCTTACCTCGGATGCCTGCCTGCTCTCCCGTGCTAACCCGACACCAGGGAATGACATGCGCAACCTCATCTTCACAGATTTCTTCGCCGTCGTCTTTTTGTCAACATTCCCGACCCTCGCCGTCTCCGCCAGCGGGAGAGACCAGCGCTGGCGGCTCCTCTCTAATCCCTGCGGAGGCTGGCGGAGATTCTTGGGCTTCTCCTTGTTCGGTTTCTCGCCGCCGCGCGCTGTCTCTTGCGGCGGTTCTCCGTGGAGCCTCCTCCGCCGGTCAAACACGGAGACGTGACTCAGCAGCAGGGAGAGACGGTCCACGGAGCGTCGGGCAATACTCCTGCGCGCACCTGTACGTAACGTACACGTGATCGTATATCAGTAATTCACCGCGACTCACCGTAGGTATCGTAACACGGTACATACACGCCCGCCCGCACTCCCGCCCGTACTGACGCACGCACTTACGCGCTCACACCCGCACGTAAGCACTCATTCACGCACGCACATACGCATCCATGTACATACGCACGCACGCCCGCCCACACGTATAAGCACCTAAGCACGCACGCACGCACGCACGTAAGCACGCACACCTGCAGACATGCCCACACGCACGGACGCACGCATGCACGCACACACATGCGCACAAATGAAAGCACGTTCACCCAATAGCGTTCCTTCGATCGTTGATTAGAAGTTTAATATTTTATTATTCGTAGATCTATAAGTTAATTTGCGAACACTTTTATTGGTTTTAGTTATTCGTTATCGTAAGATCATTCACAATTATATCGGAATGCCCTGAGGCATACGTCTAATACATTAGCCTAGATTACTAAGCCATCGGTGAAGCCCACTACTTACTCCCCGAATGCATGGCTATAACAACGTCAAAAAGCAAGACCGAATCTTTAAGTTGTAGCAGTTAACAATCCAACACCTAGTTTGAACCAGCTTGTATAAGGAGAAGTAACATTAACGCACATACTCGCGAGGTTTTATCGTAACCCTCGAGACAACAGATGAAACTTGTACATCTAGTGTTTCTTATCTGTTGTATCTAGTTTGAACTTGTGTCGCTACAAAAATGCTCACGTTAGCTTTGCGACAGCGGATGTACGATGTGCGTACATCTCATCACTAGCGTGCTCTACCTCTCGTGTTCACCTGTTTTGCAAAAAACCGCAAAGTTTTCACACGTTTGTTACAAAACAACGGACGATGCTCGTACACTTATAACGTCTCTTACCTGTAGTTTTTACCTGTGCAGGTGTGCCGCTACCTGCCGGAGCCGAAGCTCGGCGCCGCGCACCTGCCGTGTACTTCCTCAGCATTCTCCTCCTCGTCACCCCGAGTACCGATGCTCTCCTTCTCTTCCTCCGGCTCACCTCCGTCGCTGATGGCTTCTATAGATATGTGAGAGGAACCGTGAGAGAAACAGACGCTCCTACCGCTGCTCCCTGCGCGCCCGCTGCTTCCTTGCTAGTGGCGAGCGAGGACAGAGCGTGGCCAAGCAAGTATGAGTAATCATACACGGTGCCCGCGCGCGGGTGTGTGTTTACAGCGTACGAGTACACGTACGCTCGCCCTTGGTGGTCTGACGGATTGCTTGTTTAAAATAATTGTCATCGATGAGATGTGATGATTAGGAGGAGATGCTATCGCAATACTGCGTGGTGCTGTGGAGCCCGCAGTTTAGCCGGTAAATAAATAAATATATATATATATATAATGTATCATGTTGATTACGGGAGTACGGGAGGATGGATATTAGCTCTAGCGTCAGCAGCCTTATATGTCGTAGGTTTACAACGCTTGTCTGTTGGACTAAAATAGCCGAGCAATAATTTAAACGAATTGCAATGAGCAGATGTATGTAGATACACACGGTATCCATTCTGTTCGAGGTAGGACACTAAGCTAGTGTCTCGTTATATAATCATAGAGATAAAGACCAACGACCGTACGATGGAGAATTTTACATGTTATCTTTGTTGGTGGTATGTCTTACGTTGTATACACCTACACGGAAAGATTGCATGGTTTAAAAACATGTTTAATAAAACTTACCTCGGCAGTCGGAAAATGTGTAATCATCGTCCGTATTCCGGTTCCCATGTTTGCTCTCTCTCTCTCTCTCTCTCTCTCTCTCTCTCTCTCTCTCTCTCTTCTCTCTCTCTCTCTCTCTCCTCTCTCCCTCTCTCTCTTCTCTCTCTCTCTTCTCTCGCTCTCTCTTTCTCTCTCTCTCTCTCTCTTCTCTCTCTCTCTCTCTCTCTCTCTCTCTCTCTCTCTCTCTCTCTCTCTCTCTCTCTCTCTCTCTCTTTCTCTCTCTCTTTCTCTTGCTATCTCTTTCTCTTTCCCCCGCTCTCTCACTCTTCCCCTCTCTATTTCTCTCTCGCTATCACTACCTCTCACTTTCTCGCGCGTGCGCTCGCTCTGTCTTTCGTCCCCGCCCTCCTTCTCACTTTCTCCCTCTCTGTTTCTACTTCACCCTCTCACCCTCCTTCTTATTCCTTCTCTGTCGCGTGCGCTCACTCTGTCTTTCTTTCCCGTCCTCCTTCTCTCTTTCTCCCTCTCTGCCTCTACCTCAGCTTCTCACTCTCGTAGTCTCGTTCTTATTTCTTCCTCTCTCTCCGTCTAGCGCACTGTCTGTACCGCCCTCACTCTCTTTCTGGGTCTCTCAATTTTCCCCTTTCTGTCTCTCTCTCTCTCTCTTTCGCTCACTCTTTCTTCTCCTTATACTCGACACAATATACGTCTTTATTCACGACCGCTCTCTCGTAACACAACTTCGCTTTGCAGACATCGGTGATGCTTCTGTTAGCAGCAACAGCGCGTGAGAGGCTTTGTTCTCCGCACGTGGGCGCGTCCACTCTTGCACCCCTACCCCCCATAATACTCACGCAAACATATCTTCTCTCTTGCATTTTCACTTAAGTTTTTACTCTCGAGTACAGGAAACGCGTCCCATTATTTGCAAATTACCCTCGGAGTAGATCCTGGATCACCGGGGGACGCGCGTTGCGCCGCCGTTTAGAGTAGTAGATGGCTATATGGTAGACCGATACCAAGGTTCCGGCAAGCCGCGTGCGTAAATACACGCCGCTGCCGCTGGGATGTGTTTGCACGGCAGGGGATTGCCCCACTCGACGGTAATTTAGCAGCGGGCGGTGGAATTTAATTGCGCTTTTATGTGCGCGCGTTGATTAGGTAAGGAGAGATAAAGAGAGGGAGAGAAAGAGAAAGAGAGAGAGAGAGAGAGAGAGAGAGAGAGAGAGAGAGAGAGAGAGAGAGCGCGACGAGGAAGACGGACAAAGAGAATGAGACATACATACAGAGGGGAAGGGGAGTAAAATAACAAAAAAACGCTTGCGCATGAGCTCTGTTTGCCCTTGAGCCATGGGTGATTGTCCTTCTCAGGGACGCAAAAATCTAGGGAGGGGAAATCGACTGGAAGCTAGAACATCTTATTAAAAACATATAAACTGTAAGGCTTTATAATATGCTCTTGATATTATCAAGAGCTAATAAACACCTGTTTAAACGTTTATTCCTCATGCATGGTACATGCATATTTGCGTATGTCGCATTTTTGTCTAAATATTTATTTTTTCTTTATTCTATATTTAATGTATCTTGAATGACACTGTGAATAATGTCACTAGTAAAAATGATCCTTTAGCTAGAATTATGCCAAAGTCTGATTCGTGCCACTATTTGTATAATGTTTTATTCTATGCCCATGTGTGCGTGTTCGTGTATGCGCAAATGCGCGTGCGGGCGTGCGTGCGTGCGTGCGTGCGTGCGTGTGTATGTGCTGCTCGCGCGCGCGCGCTAGGCCGCGCGCGGTGCGTGTGTGTGTGGTGTGTGTGCTGTGTGTGTCTGTGTGCGGTGTGTGTGTGTGTTCGTGGATGCGTAAATGCGCGTGCGTAGCGTGGTGCGGTGCGTCGCGCTGGCGTGCCCCCGGGCGTGTGTATAGTGCGTGCTTCGGCGCGCGCGCGGCGTCTGTGTGTGTGTGCGTGTGTGTGTGCTGTGTGTGTGTGTGTGTGTGTGTCGTGTGTGTGTGTGTGTGTGTGTGTGTGTTCGTGTAATGCGTAAACTGCGCTGTGCGTGCGTGCGTGGCGTGCAGTGCGTCGCGTTGCGTGCGTGCGGGCGTGCGTGTGTATGAGTGCGTGCTCTGCGCGCGCGGCGGCGCGTGTCTGTGTGCGTAGTGTGTGTGGTGTGTGTGTGTGTGTGTGTGGTGTGTGTGTGTGTGTGGTTGGTGTGTGTGTGTGTGCCCGTGTGTGTGTGTGTGTGTGTGGTGTGTGTGTGTGTGTGTGTGTGGTGTGTGTGTGTGTGTGTGTGTGTCAACGTGTTCAATGTCAAATGTTCTGCCCCTATTACCTTGCTCTTGGCGCTTTGCTTTCATAACTGTTCTTCCCGATAGATGGGGCCACGGAGTAAAAGTCTACAGACTTCGCTGGAAACTTTAGCCGACGATATAATTTCCAGCAAGTTTGTAGGATGCCTTTTCAGTATAGGGCATAGTGTAAATTACCGTCAAATATTAGATTGGATGAAAATATTAATAATACCATGAACCTATGTGTACCGATAATATCTTTCCTCTTGCAAATTCGAAGGAATTGATTTAATATAATTGGCAGTGGCATATCATTGTTAATTCGTTCGGGAGGCAGTAGGTTGCTCTGCTTCCCTGTCTTCTGTTTGCATGTTAGTAAATTTTGCATGATAATTTCCTTCATCTCGAATCGCCTTTGTGGTTGGAAAAACGCGCTTTCTAACGGTACGGTTGCATGACAATATGTTGCATGGAAACCAGTATTCCCGTAGCCAGGATGTGCGAGTCAGTTGAGGAGGAAAAACGACTCACTGTTTCTCCATTTCCACAGCCCCCGTTGAAGGATGTATTTTTAGGCGATTTCTAAACAGTATACGTTTCTGCTATAGTTTCTTCTCTTTCTTCTATCCTTTCCCTCACCCCTTCCTCTCTCTTCTATCCTCTCCCTGACCCCTCCCGCTCTCTCTCTTCTATCCTCCCTCTCACCCCCTCTCTTCTACCCTCTTCCTCACCCTTTACACTCTCTTCTACCTTTCATTCCATTTCTCTATGCTACTCTTTCTTGTGTCTGTTTTAGGTTCGCATGATTGTAGGGCTGCCAACATTGGGTGATAGGCGAGAGTGAGATGCGAGGGAGCGAAGCGACCGAGTGAGGGGTGGGTGTGGGAGGGGGGTTCCCTCTCCCCACGGTAGGGAGCTTTTGCATTTTATAATTTCAATTTGTGCAATTTGGTACATACTAAAGTGACTGTTTTCAGATATTGTAAGATTTTTTTTGCTGTGCGTGAGATATCTCAGCATTTTTTTTGCTGTGCGTGAGATATTGTGAGATCAGCGTGAGAGCGTGAGATTTGGTCAAAATGCGTGAGTCTCACGGTCAATGCGTGAGAATTGGCAGCCCTGTGATTGTACTCGCACGGTGTCGTTGATTTGTGAGAGATACGAGGAGTGCGTCCATGGTCCATGTAAACACACAACCAGCCATATAGCGTTTCGCGTCACTGACCAACCCCGCCGTTTTAGTCACGTCACGTGGTGACAGCTTGTGTTTACAAGCAGCAGCTGGGCTTGCTGTACGCAGGCAGCGTTATATATAGTTGTAAGCCATCAGAATCAGCTGAGGAACGCATATACTAGTAGTCGCCATGGATCGCGCGAAATTCATGCCCAGCGATACGAATGACGATGAAACGACGGCGCATGCCCATGATGTACTGTCTGCATTCCAAAAGGAGAAGCTTGGATTCTACTTTAGTCTATTAGGTGAGCATAAATGAATACCATAACATACGCTTTATTACGTCACGTTAGAGCCATATGCGAGTTGCTTGACAAACACGTTTTAGTGTATATACTTTTCGGTTCAATGATAGAGATGATGTCCAGATTGAGACCTATGTCATTTTCGTAAATGGGGGGGTAGCCCGACGGGGGTGTTCTTGAAGGTACGTGTTGTTTGTTCATTTTCACCGAGAAACATTATGTGACTTTACAGGAAGTGTGAAAAAACTGCAACACTACTAGCCCGTTTCCGACTGTTCCAACCATTGCTACGCATGATTAGAACATGTTCTATTTTCGTCAACTCGGAGTTGGCGAATTGCTAAATTGGTCCAACTTCCCAATTCGCCAACCAAAAGATGTTCGGTCTTATGTCTCGGTAGTGTAAACCCAGCTAAACCTAACGGGATGTAATGTAATGTAATGTAACGTAACGTAGTGCAATGAAATACAGTGAAAGTGAGGTAATGTAGCGTATTGTAACACACACAAAGAATCAGTATAGTAGTGTAGAGATGTGCCTTCAATAGTCCATACTCTACTTAGTTATCCCATCTGTTACCCCATGTATATCCATCTCGACTTTCCCACCTTTCTTCTTTTTTCTTTTGCTATATATCGATATATATATATATATATATAGATATCATCCCTCGAGTTTTCTTACTTTCAATTCGTTATATATCATCCCTAGTATATTTTTCATATACCTATCCACTCATTAATTATAACCAGTCGCTGCTTCACCTTCTCTGTTTATTTCAACAACAATTAGGTAGCCACCTATGAAGACATGATACAGACAACAACATACAGCATACAAACACCATGCAACTATGCGTGCTGCTCATAGGGTCTATGTCCCCTAGGGTACTGCTGGAACGTACCCTGGGTACGGTCCGGTATACCGGTATCAGTGCTGTGTGTAGGCGCCTAAATCACCTCTAGGTGGCCTAAACCACAGGCACTTGAAGCGGTTCAATAAAATATAATGCTAAAAAAATACAAAATCTATTTACTACCAAATTCTTAATGTTTCTATACTCTCTTTCACCTATTATTGCCGACAGTTTTCTGTAAATTACGTCCAAATTCTACGTCCAACATACGCTGCCGGCGGCCGTTGCTCTCGTGGCTGCACTGTGCACGTAAGTGTAACTGTGCACAGTGCAGCCGCGAGAGCAACGGCCGCCGGCAGCGTATGTTGCACGTAGAATTTGGACGTAATTTACAGGAAACTGTCGGCAATAATAGGTGAAAGAGAGTATAGAAACATTAAGAATTTGGTAGTAAATAGATTTTGTATTTTCAAAACGCTTCAAGTGCCTGCATGTGGCCTAAACATTCCTCGCATGGCCATGGCATGTATAGACACTGAACGGGGTCACTAGTGCATCCAGGCACGCTATTGCAATACTTTACGTACCTCCTCCTCTAGTTCAATGGGTAGATAAAGTCTACGTTATAGAACCCTTGGTGTCCTATCCGTAGACTGACGGATTAATTGAGTCCAACCGATC
>NW_014577121.1:594485-596453 GCF_000485595.1 Priapulus caudatus | reverse complement strand
ACGAGTGGGCAATACCGTAGGAACGACGCGTATTGCGAGCATACTTTACGTACCTCCTCCTCTAAGTTCAATGGGTAGGATAAAAGTCTACGTTATTAGAACCCTTGGTGTCCTATCCGTAGACTGACGGATTGATTGAGTTTGCCATACCGATCGATCGACGCCCAGGCAGCGCACACGCACGAGCCGCGCGCCATGTCCACGCACAGAGGACGCAGCAGCGGCGCACGCACACATCACACAGGACAGGGCCAGATAGCCAGACAGATAATAGATGGATGGATGGGATAGGATGATGATGGATGGATGCGATGGATGGATGGATATGGACCGCGACGGACGGAGCACGGGGGGCGGAGCAGACGGACGGACGGTCACGCGACAGGACAGACAGACAGACAGACAAATAGATAGTATAGATATAGATAGATAGATAGATAGATAATTAGATAGATAGATAGATAGTATAGATATAGATAGATAGGATAGATAGATAACTAGATAGATAGATAGATAGATAGATAGATAGATAGATAGATAGATAGATAGATAGATAGATAGATAGATAGATAGATAGATAGATAGATATTATAGAATCAGTATAATAATAATTATGGTGATTGTACTTAAACGGTTAAATATTATACGCGGAACAGTAACCACGTACAGCACAGCAGGTCTGTTCGGATATAGGTGTTTACTCCTACTGTTCCTATATATCGTCGCCACGTAAACCTTAAAAACGTTAATTATTATGCCAGAGGGCAGTCTGTATATGCTGGTAGTAGTGTTAGAATGTTTACGACTAGTTTTATGGCAGAATGATATATATATATATATATATCTAGCATTTCAAGATATCTCGCCACAAGGCATGGTCAGGGTTGAGACATCTTCTTGAAAATTATTGTCATGCCATCGGATAGGATCTTGTGCGCGAGTCGTAGACCTCCAAAGCAAACTATCTAACAACCAAAATAATCTCCGAAAAATTGGCCCATATACATATGCGACTTTTGTTTTCGTTCTCACCGCAGATGTCGACAAGGATGGAAAGCTGTCCAAGCAAGACGTGGAAAAGTTTAGCGAGGTGAGTCAGCGTGCGGTCGCGGTTGCTCGCGAGATCAATAAGGCGAAGTTATAGTGCGAAATGTACCTGTCAACGACCTATGTAATTAGCTATACCTGTCTGACATTCTGTCCGTACACCTGCCTGTCTGTTCTGACTTTTGTATGCTTCTTGTGAATATGATCGGGTGAACTGAGGGTAAACTGTCGATAGTACCTCGGTGATCGACTTTGCACCTGAGGTTAAACAAATCACGACGCTATTTAAATGCACTTCAACATCGGTCAAGGCCATTGCGAAGGTTAAAATATAGTTTAACCCAGTTTCCTATCATATTGGCGACCGGGTCTCAAGGAAATCTAATATGTGCAAGCTAACTGATTCTTTGTTTTGAGGAATCCGTGTGGGGAGTAGGGACTATAGTTGATTCCTCATCGTAAAATAGTTAAGGTTTACTTTGATGCTTTGAAAATGGTCTCGTAAGGCTAGGGTTTAGTAATCGATTAGTGGGTCTATACACGACATTCACGAACATTTCCTTCCAATGCCAACCAGTGGTGACATCGAGGTCTGCCCCCACTAACACACACACGCACGCACGCACGGGCGCACGCACGGGCGCACGCACGCACGCATGCACGACGCACCAACGCACACACACGCACGCACGCACGGGCGCACGCACGGGCGCACGCACGCACGCATGCACGACGCACCAACGCACACACACGCACGCACGCACGCACACATGCACGGGCGCACGCACGCACGCATGCACGACGCACCAACGCACACACACGCACGCACGCACGCACACATGCACGGACATACGCACACACGTACACACTCACACACACACACACACACACACACACACACCCACCCACACACACACACAC
>NW_014577121.1:579616-588180 GCF_000485595.1 Priapulus caudatus | reverse complement strand
TTCTCTTCATTACATATGTCAGTATCATCGAATAGCGTGATGTGGTCAATTTTGCTTGCTCGACCAACGAAGTCCAGCAAAGTTCAGCGCAACGAAGCGAACATACCCCACTCTCAATGTTGCTTGCTCGACCAGCGAAGTCCAGGAAAGTCGAGGGAAACGAAGCGAACATGTCTCCGGCTCTGTTTTTCGTTTGCTCGCGTAGCAAAGGCGAGCGAAACGAAGCGAACATACCCCACTCTTAATGTTGCTTGCTCGACCAGCGAAGTTCAGCGAAACGAAGCGAACATGTCCCGCTCTGTACTTCGTTTGCTCGCGCAGCGAAGGCGAGCGAAACGAAGCGAACATATACCCCACTCTCAATGTTTCTTGCTCGACCAGCGAAGTCCAGCGAAGTCGAGCGAAACGAGGCGAACATGCCCCCCGCTCTATATTTCGCTTGAAGGCGAGCGAAACGAAGCGAACATAACTTTCGTCTCGATTTCGGTTGCTCGAACAACGAAGTCCAGCGAAGTCCAGCGAAACAAAGCGAACATGCCCCCAATCTGTATTTCGTGTGCTCGAGCAGCGAAGTCCAGCGAAGTTCACCGAATTCGATATCTATTTGATATCTAACCCCCCCTTGATATCTAATTTATATCGATCCGCCCCCCCCTCATATATCTCTTTTATTTCACGACATTAATAACATTAAAGTTGGGAACGCTCCTAATGGAGCATCACCCGGTTAAATGGATATGAAATAGGCATATTGGTCACTAAAGCTTGCCGCACACGCTGTGGAACTTGCTGCTCCACTTTTATCTGTCACCGAAATTGGCGCACGCGGCAAGGAATCGCAGTCGACATGGGTGACGTCATGAGCTAGTAAACGCAACCCTGGCCTTCTTCGAAGCAACAGGGGGTCATCGCTGAGATTCGTGTTTCTACCTTACAGACGTGAGCCTGGAGTCGTGGCTGGACGCGTGGGTAGCGATGTTGAAGCGTACGATGGCACTCACTGACCTGCCCTACTCCGTGCAGCTTCACTGCAAAACCCTGTTCAAGACCATCGACAGAGATGGCGAGTATTATATAGCCGTATAGTAGTGTATTATGTAACCACATAACAGAGTATTTACTTAGCCGTATAGTATAGTATTATTTAGCCATATAGCAGAGTATTTACACAGCCGTATAGTTGAGTTTTTATAGGCGTAGATTGTTCGCTGTGTTAATGCTGCTCGACACGGGTGATGAATTTATTAACACCCATCTTGACTTCAATACATTCTAAACGATGCCCGGATGTAATGCGAAATGATTCAAACCTGTTTAATAAATAATTGACATAAATAACTATGAGCGTATTAGCCATGGATAAGAAGTATTAGCGCCATAACGCAGAAGTATTAGCTATAATTAAGGTAGAAGTGATAACTATAGATTAGAGTACTAACCATTATATAATATGTATAATATATAATATATTAACCATTATAAGTATTAGCTATTGATTAGAAATATTCATCATATAGCTTAGAGGTAATTGCCGTAGAATAGCAGTATTAGCAATAAATTTGAAGTATCAGCCCTACATCACAGAACTAACCACATATTAGTACTATTAGTCATAGATTAGGTTAAGTAACCATATATTAGAGATATTTACTCTAGTTTGCTGCTTGGAGGTGTTAGATGACCCGATAGTCTTATCACGAGGTCGGTTCTGGTAATCTTTCTGTGGCTAACGTTTTAGTCGTCATGGTTTGCAGATGATGGAGTCATATCGCTGCAAGAGTTGCAGGAATATTACCGGGATTTCATATGCATGCAGAAGGAGTGCGTCGAGGCCCAGGCCTGCGCGGGTTACAAGGCCATGACAGCGGTAAGGCTACGAACGTGTAGAGCAATAGGTTGTATACGATGTTACAGAAAATGGTTGCACACAACAGTGAAGCAACCAAGCTGGCTGACGTGATCCGAGATGCGAATCTGACCTTCTACGAAGGATTGCTCGGCAAGACTAAAGGCGTGTGTGACCGTGCGTGTTAATTCATCATATTTTATAGATCATATATCTCCTACGTCTTCCTACTCCTATAAATTCGCTTCGTTGGGTATCTTAACTTCACCCCGAAATTTTCCAGTTTTTGAAAATTGCAAATTTCAAATACCCAAGTTTTTCAAAATTTACGAATTCATTTTATTTTCAATTTCAATTCATCGAAAATAAATTTATTTTTATCACATTAAATTTTATCTAAGAATTTCGAAGTTCGAATAAGCCTTCTAGGCTTTCGTCCTCCACTCATGTAGCCTGTATATAAGCGAGTATATATATATAGCGGTGCGAATGGCTGGCTGGCTACATATTTATACTTATATTATTATTATATTATTATCCGATTTAGCATACTCGAATTATGTTAAAAAGTCTGGTTCCCAACTTTTACCCCAAAATGCCTCTTGAACCTTATACAGCACCTTTTTTCAGTAATTCCACTAGCCTATTAGTAGCGCAGATTCATTACATTCGATTCGCTGTTACTAATACAAATTGTAGCCCGAATTATAGTCTGGACAGCAATCCGGGTAAGTACTATTTATAGTTAAAATACTTAATTACTTGAGACTTGATTGCTTTTGCACTTATATAATATTGCTATAAGTGAATGGATTTATTCTATTAATGGATTTAATCAAGAGCGTATTAAGAAGGAGAGCGTATAACGGTGAAATGCTAAAACCATGGTGCAGTATTAGTCGAATTAAGAAACTTTTCCCGTTTTATTTTAACGATTCTTTTATTGATCAGCTGTCCTACCTTACTAACATAAAACAAACCGCTTGTCCCTACGATGCTCCTACGCTGAGATAATGAGCGGTGAAAATCGGGTATTTTTGCCGAAAACCGACTCGAGATCCCTCGGGTTTAGGTCGTGGTGGCGTTACACGCGCCTGCCCACTCGTGCGCGCATTTTCTTCGTGTGCCTTTCTTTGGATGCATCTAGAATATATTGCTAAATAAAATAATGCACCACAAGTTTGGAATTCAAAATATTTTTATCCATCAACTCACCAACATTTTGGAGTCGTGACGGCATTTGATTGTGCTGCAGGCGTCTGGTGATGGTTGAGCTAGCAAATACTGGCACCTGCGGGCGTGTATAATCTCATATCTGTCTATGTCTACGTCTACAGCGTCATTGTTTGTTTATGATGCGCAACCGTGGTCTTCAGTACGCTGTATACATCAATTAACATACAAACCTAGCAATACATTATAACCAGTTACACGTTGAATGGTCCTGCGATGGTATTGATGTTCTGGAATCTCGTAGTTATTTCTACGACAGGTAACAGTTTGTGATTCATTGATCAATTACCATACGTGAATTTGTATTTGCGCAAATATTGCTGATACATGAATCCATGAGAGCATTATGCAGCTGCATGCATTAGGCGAGAAAGGCGTTGGTAATTTCTGTCGCGAAGTTAGGCGCTATGCGCTTAGCATGAGAGTGCATCTAGGATATACGCGCGCAGTGAATGCAGGGAAACGCCGAGCAGCTAGGAATAAATGAACACGTCTGAAATGTATCACGTGGCAACTTGTTATTCACTATTCAGTGTCATTAATTGTGTGTTTGTAGGTGCGTGAGTGGGAGCGCGCGCTGGTACGTGCATGCGTGTGTGGATGGATGGATGAGTGGGTGGGTGTGTGCGTACTCACGTGCGTATTTACATCCATGTGCCCAACCCCCACGTGTGTGATAAGATCGAGCCAGTCGGTAAAGCAAAACTTTATCATGACAAGTGCTAGAAATAATAATAATAATAATAATAATAACATCATCGATAATATTAATAACATCATCGACAACAACAATAACAACAACAACAATGGCAACGACGACAACAACAACAAAGGCAACAAACGCGATGCGCTGATGCGCGTGACTATCGCCGATTGACGTTGACGATTTTATTCGCGAAATGATGACACTGTTAAATTAAGCTCGCCTCAAACCTCCCTATCTCTGATTTCATACATACCTTCACCTTCTACCGCAACCTCCGTGTTAATGACATTTCCTGGAAACATGGGTCCCTCTGGGCACGCCCACTCATCGCGGGCTGTTCCTGCCTCGTGCTGGTCATGCGCAGTGTACGCTCACACGTCTGAGAGCGCAACGTGTCTCACTGCTACGCTAATTACTACGTACAGGTGCTCAAGATCTTCATAGAATCCGTTGTCAAATACGCCCTGTTTTGCTGCAACATTCACTGATATCAGGAGTGTATAATATAGAGATATTATCAGAAGTAGATAATAGGGTTCCATATTATCTACTTCTGATATTATACACTCCTTCTGATATAGCATGTGCAGTAGTGCCCGGGCGACGCACTAAAATTTCAGCTGTACTAAACATCCGAAAACATTGGCTGATTCAATTGTCAATTAGTGTCAAGAGTGATTCAGTGAATAAAGCAGATCACACAGTAATTTCTACTTCCGCTATTTAGTTTGACTTGTACGAATTTATTTTGCTGTTGACTTACTCCGTTTTCCCTCACGGAATCCATCTTGGAGGAAGGGATTTCATTGGACTCTCTTGGGTAAAAGTTAATTTCTACCACTTTTTTATAATATCGTTAGTGGAACGAACCCTGGATGGCGAGTTGACAGAGAGTGAAAGAAAGTCCCCTTCATTAATTTACGTGAAAAAGAAAATTTGGCGAAAAAAGGAAATCGGCATTTAAATCAGCAGGTTTAGGAAGGAGGAAGGGCGAAGGAGCGATCGAACGTTTGCTGCTGTAGAATATATTGTAAGCATGCAGTTTACACGGACGTAGCAGCACATGGCAGTAGCAATTAACACTTGTGCTGCTATAGTACCGAATAGGGATGATAGCCGGTTGAGTAACACGAGATGGGAAGCTGGCTGAAGAGTACGGGCACTGTGGCACGGGTCTCTACGCTAGTGAGTATCAGCGTGTTGTTGGAACTCGCATACGTATTCTGTGTGCCACGCAAGCTAAAATGACCTATAGTTTGTCAGGAATAACCCGGCCACAGGCCAAGTGTATTCTGTCACTTGAGACAAACTGCGCAGTTCGTATTTTAGCGAAAGAGCGAAGAGCGAATTAAGAGCGAGAAAGTTGCTTGTGAAACCTTGTTCGGTTAAGTTTCAGTTCATGTTAATTAGTTACGTCGGGACAGTGCCCGACTGTGAGTAGGCACGTGATCGTGTAGGTGGTAATGTTCTAAATACTGCGTTGTGTTATTGTGCTTAACCCTTTGTCTCGTTTCGTGTTTGCGTTTCCGCTTGAAGGAATGTCAGCTAGTTCCCCTGTGTCTGGTGAGGCGTAGTAACGAAGATAACACCAATGATTTCACAAATCCGTAAGTGAGTTTTCCACGCACAATAATTTATTATCGCTCACGACACACTCGTGAGCAAGAGTCCAGAAATATATTAGCATAACATCAAGAGCAGATAAAGAAGGTCTTTATTTACAGGTCCTTCTTTATTTACATTTACTTACAGGTCCTTCTTTATCTGCTCTTGATAACATATGCCTCTGTCCGTCTGTCCGTACGTACGTCAGTCTCTGAGGTTGTCCGTCCGTCAGTCTCTGAAGTCGTCCGTCCGTCCGTCCGTACGTCAGTCTTTTCCAACACAGTGAGAATATATGCGCGCACACCTCTAGGAAGAGCTCCCAAGGTGTGTCTATATATTATGACCAGCAAGGTGACGTCATATGATTCTACCCGCGTGTGAAACCACACTGCGTACACGTGCACAGGTTCTCCCCTAACAACGAGTTAAACATCAAGCAATCACGTCTCACGCACGTGTAGACACACGTGTACTCGGCGCTATGCTATTCAACTGCGCAGGTCCGGTCTGCTCCGAATTCTGCCTTCACAGGTCCGGGTGTGAGTCTACGCAGTAGAATGAACATCCTGTGTGTTGCCTCCTTAGCTATTCACATGTATAATTTTACCATGAATATTTGAAATTAATGACTTTACTAATCTACAAATTAACTGGGCACTGTTACACTTGCTCGTTTGGTTACCGAATTCGGTGATGATGTGGGAAAACTAGGGTGATACTCCATTGTGTGAGTGTGCGTTTGTGTGTGTGTGTGTGGGAGTGTTTGCGACACAGACCAGCATGGCGCTAGAACACTGCGCGGTAAATAATACCGCCAGCGTATACCGCGTTGGTTGGATCTGCATGTGTAGCCATTTGCTCCGCACCAGGATAGTTATAGAGATGAAAGGAAGATGGATGGATTGCTCGAGTGATTGATGGATGCATGAATTGATGGATTGATGGATGGACAGATTTATTGATTAATTGATTGATTGATTGATGGATTGATGGGTGAATGGATGGATGGATGGATGGACGGATGGATGGAAGGATGGATGAATTGATAAATGGATGGTTGGATGGAGCGAAAAGTGGGTGGATGGATGCTCCTCCTACATTCCTTCCTTCTGTTCTAGACGTGAAACCATGTAGAAGCAGCTTGTTTTGTGTATTGGGTGATGTCGCGTTCGACATATAAGCAGGTCAGAGATATTGCTACCAAACATAAACGCAGTGAGTCTATCGCGTATAGCATAGCAAAGTGATAATAATTATGTACTTGTGTGTAAGCTTCCAACATATTCGGTGTATCACTACTCGATACAAACGAGCAGATCCTCTACGTCTAATAACGTACGCTACGATACACGCGACACGACATACTTTACGATGCGATACTATCCGATACGAAACACGATACGAAACGATACGATGCGGTACGACACGATAAGATACCATGCAATATACGATACGAAGTAACGAGAACGAATGGCTCATATACACAATATTCGCGTATAGTCGACATCACTGAGTTGTATGTAATAGCACCTCGTGTTATCAGGAGTGCTATAATATAGACTATATTATGACACTACTGATGTTATATGCATTTCGCGTTTTTGATAACAGCGCTGTTATTATATATATACAACTCAGTGGTCGAAATTCTCGGAAAGTAAGAGGTATCTAGCCGGCTCCCTCTATGGAACCATGTGGCCCGTAACGTGGATGTATATTCACAACCCTATCCGGCTCAGACATGGTGTGCGTGCGTGCGCGCGTGCATGCGCGTGCTTATATTAGGCGCGTTCACACTGGCGCGAATAAGCGGGATGCAAATCCCGGTTTTTGCATCGCGATCGAAATACCGAGATTATTACAAGTGTGAACGCAATAATACTTACCACGATTTTTTTGCAGAATGGATCATACAAGTTGGACATGACGGTGTGGGGTGAGATGTACGCGAACATGCTGCTAGGCAAGCAGGTGTACGGCCCGGGAGAATACATCTTCGGTGTCTTCGCAATAGGCCGCGAGACAGGTAGGGTAAGAGAGCAGTGAGAGTACGCATCAAATCAACGGCTGCTGATTACCATTGTTATTTACTATTCCTCGTTACGCTTTCAACATACGATTTATGTTGTGTTGATGAGAGGCGGCTGAGGCGCCACCGTGTTTCCTTCGCTGTCATGAGACTTATTATACATTCAATAGTACGCGTAGCTCTACCCGTGTATGCTCTCGCTCGGCAACTTGGTGAAGCAAAGGGCTACAAAAGTGAGCTAAAAATGTGCCGAAGATTAACAGTAATTAATTAATCAATAATAAAAATAATTGCAAATAACCAACGAGGTGAAGTTATGTACGTTTCTACGTTTTCTGGTCACGCGACGGTCTGTCCAGATCCCAACTCCATCAGTTATATCGGTAATATTCGCTGCGTACTATTGCCGGAATGCTGAGCTAATAGACACGAATCTTTGCAGAGCATTTTAAGCTGACGATGCCGTCAATGGAGGACGGAGATGAGGCAAGGTCAAGCAAGGTCAACCATGTGCCGCACGTGCCCCGAAAAAAACTAGTCATTCGCAGTTAACAGGAAACCACGCCGTGGCCGCAAACATTTGCTGTGGTGATGCGGGATCGATGTTTTGGCAACGGAGGGATGCTGGTTTATTATTCCGTACGATGGCGCCACCGTTCATATACAGGGTTTTTTGGGTCCTAGAAAACCTAGTCAGTCGTGGTATTTTAATTTGCCGTTTCCAAGTCCTTTCCCGTTAAAAGCCCTGAAAAATAGGCTATAGTCCTAGAAAGTGGTAGAAAATTGGTTCATGTCGTCCTTGTCTGAGAAGCAATTAAACCTGATGCATGCAAAAGTTTGTTCACTCATATGATTGGAATTAGATACGAGGCGAAAATGCAATCGGCAAAATCCTTTTCGCCATTTTAACGCTCCTGGAAAACTTGGAAAACGTTCTGCCTTGATTGTACGATCCCTGAATGAGTATTTCGTGCCCGAACATTGAAGTCTCCTTAGATGTAGGTATAGCTATAGGGTTAAAAACTTAAACACCGCGCAACTATTGCGAGGTAGAACTATATGCGTGCATGCAGCAATGAATACACGAGCGTAGTATACGTTGTTCTCATACATACTGCACGGGTGCAGATATAGACATATTGGAG
>NW_014577121.1:569931-571924 GCF_000485595.1 Priapulus caudatus | reverse complement strand
CAGTGAGCATGCGCAGTTCTATTTAATAGGAATTTATCCGCTCGGCGATTATTCGCCTGTGTGAACAACGACACAATTATCTCGGTATTTCATCGCGATTAGCATCGCGGTTTTTCTTGTGTGTGAACGCGCCTACTGATATAATAATAATAAACCCCACGTTTGAGCTCAGTCGAAATTCTTTTCGTATCATTTAATGTAAAAGAACCAACTTCTTTATGATATATTCATCAGTGTCGTCTTCCTACAACTTTTGGTGTTATCTGCAAAGTCGAAGCGTGGCGATCGACGCCGGGCACAGATAATATAGTGCATCACGCATGTGTAAATATTAAGAAGAATTGTGGGTTTTGTGGTAACAGCACAAAAATTGGCGTATATGATGTTAAGGGTATACTAAATGATTTCAGATATAGTGCCAAGTTTTTCCCCGTAACGCCCATAACAATGGGAAATCCAAGATGGCCGCCACACGATTCCATAAATCTATTAATTGTTCTACTTTCGTAAATATTTCACATAAAAACATGAATAAAATGTCATTTTATGTGTTTTTTGACTTGCAGAATGTAATGGTGTAATTATTTCAGTGAAAAACTAATATATTTTAAGATAGGACACAGGTTAATGCTAAAATTCAAGATGGCCGCCGCATGGTTCGAAATATCCATTAATTGTCCTGTCTTTGTTGTCTATCTTATGTCCTAATAGGTTAATGCACCGGCGGCATCTGTTCATCCCACGAAATGACGTGACAATGACGTCACTACGCGCGTGTTGATTTGCCGCGTTTATTTCCGTGGGATTGTTTGTTGGGTCGAGCGAAACGGAAAGCGGCGATTCGGGCGCTTATACTTGGCGAATCAATTAATCCTAATCAGATTATCAGATGAGCCCGTCGTACCCGTCGGAGATAATCGGAAATTTTCTGCTCGGCCAACAGAGGGCACTCTCCGTGCTGATATAATAACTGGCGGCTATTAGCAATAATGTAACAGTTCTCGTTACATTGCCAGCCCGGTTATAAACGTTATTAATAAGGTTTAGGTTATTAAGGTTAAGGTTAGTCAGCCAATGCGGGGAAAAAGGGGACATCAAGAAAGCCGACCATGTGTTACTAATATATGTATATGTATATGTATATGTATGTGTATGTATATGTGTATGTATATGTGTATGTGTATGTGTATGTGTATGTGTATGTGTATGTGTATGTAACCACTCGCAAAATTAAATTTATAATATTTCATAGCTTTTAAGCTCTACTCGGTTAAAAAAAATTTCTTCCCCACTTTAGCGGCCACGACGATTCCTCGATCGCGAACGATTAGAGAAAATTAACGATTAGTAAACATTACAGAACTTATGCGGAAACCGATTAACAGACGACACGAAGTTAAAACGGCATTAACAGTAGGGGGCCTACACGAATCAAAATGAAATCTTGTTTTCGCGAAGTTTTAGCAAAGTACAATCTCACGTTATCGAAAATTTTACGTCACTAGCACTTAGGCGCGAAATGGTTCGTAGAGATAGACAGCTGTAATATCTACTGTTGCCCTATCGTCTGATAGACACTACGTGTCCGTTGGCGGATGACGTCACGCTATCTGAAGCAGAGAGATATAGAGACAGTGATGCGCGCGACATTTCATTCATATCATAAAGTTCGTCTTTCGTGCAGACGTGGAGAGTGTGTGGGAGCAGGAGAGCGGATTGGCAGTAAAAAATAAACATTTTCTTCTGAATCCCTTTTCTTGTTGAAAACCTCGTTCGGCTGCTATGAGATGAATAGCATCAGAAGTCTGCAAACCATTCATGATATTCATGATGTTTATGATATTATTATATTTTATATATTATGTATTTATATGTTTATTATTTCATATATTTATTTATTGATTCATATATTATACACACACACACGCACACACACACACACACACACACACACACACAAACATTTTCTTCTGAATCCCTTTTCTTGTTGAAA
>NW_014577121.1:560292-566617 GCF_000485595.1 Priapulus caudatus | reverse complement strand
CAGTGAGCATGCGCAGTTCTATTTAATAGGAATTTATCCGCTCGGCGATTACGCGCGGATTAATTCGCCCTGTGTGAACAACCGACACAAGTTATCTCGGTATTTAACATCGCGATTAGCAATCGGCCGGTTTTTCTTGTGTGAGTTGAACGCGGCCTACTGATATAATAAATAAAAACCCCACGTATTGAGCTCGAGTCGAAATCTTTTCGCTATCATTAATCGTGACAAGAACCAAACTTCTTAATGATATATTCATCAAGTGTCGTGCTTCCTACAACTTTTTCGTGCTTATCTGCAAAGTCGGGAAGCGTGGCGATCGACCGGCCTAGGGCACAGATAATAAGTGATCAACGCATTGTAAATATTAAGGAAGAATTGTGGGTTTTGTGCCGGTATCAGCACAAAAATTGGCGTATATGATGTTAAAGGGTTCATAACTAAATGCAGTCATGATTATCAGTGCCAAGTTTTTCCCCGGTAAACGCCCATAACAATGGAAATCACAAGAATTGGTCCCGCCACACGATTTCCATAAATCTATTAATTGGTCTTCGACTTTCGTAAATATTTCACATAAAAACATGAATAAAATTGCCATTTTTATCGTGTTTTTGACTTGCAGAATGTAATGCGTGTACATTATTTCAGTGAAAAAACTGAATTTATTTTTAAGATAGGGACAACAGGTAATGCTAAATTCAAGATGGCCGCCCCGCCAAGAGGTTCGAAATCCATTAATTGTCCTTCTTTGTTGTCTATCTTATGTCCTATAGGTTAATGCACCGGCGGCATCTGTTCATCCCACGAAATGATGCGTGACAATGACGCTCACTACGCGCGTTTGATTTGCGCGGCGTTTATTCCGTGGGATTGTTCTGTTGCGTCGAGCGAAACGGAAAGCGGCGATTCGGGCGCTGTATACTTGGCGACATCAATTAATCATCAGATTATCAGATGAGCCCGTCTACCCGTCGGAGAGATACATCGGAAATTTTCCTGCTCGGCCAACAGAGGGCACTCTCCTGCTATAATTAACTGGCGGCTTTTATGCCAATACATGTAACAGTCGCGTTACATTGCCAGCCGGTTATAAACGCTTATTAATAAGGTTTTAGGTTATAAGGTTAAGCGTTAAGTCAGCCAAATGCGGGGAAAAAGAGGCGACATCAACGAAAGCGGACCATGTGGCTTACAATATATGTATATGTATTGTATATGTATTGTATGTTATGTGTATGTATATGTGTATGTGTATGTGTATGTGCTATGTATGGTGTATGTGTATGTGTATGTGTATGTGTATGTGTATGTTATGTGTATGTATGTGTATGCATGTGTAGTGTTAGGCTGTATGGTATGTGTATGTGTATGTTATGTGTATGTGATGTGTATGTGTATGTGTATTGTGTATGTGTATGGTAATGTGTTATGTGTATGTGTAGGTGTATGTGTATGTGATGTGTATGTGCTCATGTGTATGTGGTATGTGTATGTGTATGTGCTATGTGTATGTGTAGTTGTATGTGTTATGGTATGTGTATGTGTATGTGTATGGTGTATGTTATGTATATGTGTAGTGTATATGTAGATGTATACATCATAATGTATATTGTTATATGTATATGTAATAGTATATGGATATGTAGCATGTATATGTATATGTATATCGTATATGTTATATGCTATAGTAGTACTGGGTATATGGTATATGTATTGTATATGTATATGTATATGCTATATGTATATGTATTGTATATGTAATGATATATGTATATGTATAATGTATATGTATATGTATATGTATATGTATAATGTCATATGTATATTGTATATGTATATATATGTATATGTATATGTATATGTATATGTATATGTATATGTATTGTTATGTAATATGTATATATTATGTATATGTATATGATAATTATGTAATATGTACTATTGTATATGTATTATGTATATGTATATGTATATGTATATGATATGTATATGTTATATGTATATGTATATGGATATATGTTATTGGTTATATGTATATGTATATGGATATGCCGTATATGGTATATGTATACGTAACGTATACGTATACGTATACGCATATACGTATACGTATATGTAGTATATGTATATCTACTTACATCTATCCTATCTATTTATCTATCATATCTATCTAATCTATCTAGTCTAATCTATCTAGCTATCTATCTAATCTATCTATCTATTATCTATCTATCTATCTATCTATCTATACTATCGTTATACTATCTAATCTATCTATCTATCTATCTATCATATCTTATCTATCTTATCTATCTAATCTATCTATCTTATCTATCTATCTATCTATCTATCTATCTATCTATCTATCTTATCTATCTAAATCTATCTATCTATCTAGTCTATCTATTCTATCTATCTATTTATCTATCGTATCTATCGTATTTATCTAGTCTATCTATCTTCTTTCTATCTATCTTATCTATCGTATCTATCTATCTAATCTATCCTATCATCTATCTATCTATCGTATCTATCTATCTATCTATCTTATCTATCTATTATTTATCTATCTATGTATCATATCTATTCTGGATTTCTATCTATCAATCTATCGGATCTATCTATCTATCTATCTATCTATCTATCTATCTATCTATCTATCTGATCTAATCTATCTATCTATCTATCTAACTCTATCTATCGGATTCTAGGTCGTGTGAGTGTCCATCGTGAGTTCGTTGTATGTGCGTGGTTAATCTGTGTGTGAGTCTGTATCTTAGTATCGTTATCTATCGGTGATCGGTGGAGTGGGTGTGTATCTAGCACCATATATCTATCTATCTTATCTATCTATCTATCAGTGCTGGATCTTGATGTTCTATCTATCTATCTATCTATCTATCTTATCTATCTATCTACCTATCTATCTATCTATCTATACTATCTATCTTATCGTATCTACTTTATCTATCTATCTATCTATCTTATCTGATCTATCTATCTATCTTAATGTCTATTCTATCTATCTATGTTAGTCTTTATAAGCCTATATATATCTCTCTCCTAGAGTGTATATATATATATATATATATATATATATATATATATCAAGAGCTCATAATAGATCTCTATATGAATCTATATGATGATAGTGAAATATAATATTTATTATGAGCTTTTGATATATATTATATAATTTTACATATATAGAGACGAGAACGAGATAGAGAAGCAAAGGGAGCGGATAACTAGGAAAGAAAGGAAGCGTTTAGAATGATATCATTGAATTATGGTGTCTTTTATTTTAAAAGGCAAGCTGTCGAGAGAGTTTGTCACATTATCAGCTTGACAAGTTTGGATGTGGGTGTCTGTTGTGAGTGTGTGTGTGTGTGTGTGTGTGTGTGTGTGTGTGTGTGTGTGTGTGTGTGTGTGAGTGTGTGTGTGTGCGTGTGTGTGCGTGTGTGTGTATGTGTGAGAGAGAAGCGGAGTCCTGGACTACCTTTACTGGATGCAGATTCATTGTCACTGCCCCCGTGTTGGTTCGACGAGTTTATCACTCGATGCCAGCAGGCTATGTGACGGCCTCAACAAGAAATCACGTTCATTCTATCAAGAACAAGAGCAATCGGAGATAGTAAACCTCCGCCACAGTGTAGCAGTCCCCCCCCCCATCTTGTTGGTACACCCGCAGCAGCATTAAATAAACAGGATTCATTTTTTACTGACTCGCATTAATTTACTGTACAATGCGCGTTACATTGCGTTACTATACATGCATTATGTTACATGCGCCATGTCATTGTCGTAACAACATTTACCTTGCACTGACTTGATACAGAGTGTACACGACTATTTTCGATAGGTTAGATAGAAAGATAGATAGATCCGGATCTGGATCCGGATGATCACCAAAATCTAATCGCTTGGTTCTTGGCCCAAGACCAACCAGTCCCAAAAAGTTCATAAAAATCCGTCCGTAACTTTTTGAGATATCTTGTTGACAGACAAACCAACAAACAAACTAACATGGACGAAAACACAACCTCCTTGGCGGAGGTAACAAACACGAGTCTACTCGAGGGCGCGCGTATCGCGTCGCACACGATGCAACTGCGCCAATGGGGGCATAGCGGTTGATACTGAAGAGGAAGAGGGGAGAAGGAGGTGGAGAACGAAGGAGGAGGATGAGAAAGGGAAAAAGGGCAAGATGAGGTAGAGGAGGAGGATGAGAACGAAGGGGAGGAAGAAGGGACGGAAGTGGTAGATGATGGTAGAGGAAAAGGGGAAAAGGAGGAGACGGAGGACGTATAAGAGGATGAGAAGCGGCCAATAGTAGGAGGTGAAGAAGAAGCGGTTAAAGGGGCAGAGAGTGCGAAGAAAATGGAGGAGAACGAGAAGAAAGAGGAAATGACGAAGAAGAAAAAGAATACGAGGACGAAGAAGTGAAGCGGAAAGAAGAGAAGGCGTATAGAAAGGGGCAAAAGAAAGGGGAGGAGCATGTGCAGATGTCGGGGGACAAACTTAATGGAGCCGGGGGCTGTGTACGATCCACACTAGGTCGTGCGTGGGTTGGCCGAGAATTGACGAAATGTCGGCATTACACACCCGGACAGACGCCGCGCTCGCCGCTCGTCACATCACTGTACATATACATAGACTACCAATTATTGCGCAGACGGACTGGCCGGCTAATAAAGTGAGACAATTTCTCCGCGAAATGCCAGCGTCTGCGGTGATAACTTTCGGCAGTCGCGTCTCACTGCATAGATGCATGTAAACAATTCTGATGTATTAGCGCCGACGAAGCGATTTCGTTTCATCGAATTTTCGCCGTTAAACCCGTCGTCGAATCACGCGCAACCCTACGCAGAATGTCGATCGTGTAAACAGTATTTGATCTGTCAGATTAATCACAAGATATATGCACAATCACCCACATAGTCTATTTTATCACGTGTAGGTTCCACAACTGTAGGATGGTGTTCAGTCACATGTGACCCTAAGCAGAATGTCGGTCACGTGACGTAGGATACGAAGTTTGTCTCTGAACAGTATTTGATCTGTCCGATCAGTCAGTAGTTATTCGTGATCACGTATTATAGATTAATACATCATGGTAAGTGTTCGGCCAAGGCTCAATTTTAAATGTTCAATATTCTCACTGCACTCAAAGTTACAACATGGTTTATTTTCATATTTAGAGGCCCTCTGATTACATCCCCCCCCCCACCCCGTTGTTCTCAGTTACATATGTGTTGAAACCATGGTAATTTGCATTGCCACAATGTTCTCATTTGAGTTGTTTTTAGTTAATTAATTGGTATTTGTCTTTCCCATTTTTACCTACTCGCATGCTGGGAATGATTGACGGGTAACTGTAACCAATCACTGTTGTGACACAGAGGATCTAACAAAGCTACTTAGCAAAGTGCAGCAAAATGTAAAATTTAGCGAGCACGCGAGAAAGACGCGCATGAACTGGGTGGGCTTGACCAATCTAACAAAAATATCCGAGAGACGTACTTAACTCGTTCTGATATAATTATAATTATAGTAATATTATTGATATTACTAATTAATTATTACATTGTTATTAAATTAAGAATAACACCTTCGTACATGGGCATATGTATGTCGGTCGCCTGTGTAAAGTAAGTGTTTTAATTGCCGCCCGCTACAATATATTATGATTGCGCACGCACACTTTCCACTGAACGCGACTGCGCAGTTTCACAAGGGTACGCGCAACGGGAATCCGATATGCTTATTTCCACTTTATATTGTGAGGTCTTCAACCAAATGAACACAATCATAACTCTCTCTCTCTCTCTCTCCCTCTGCTACAACTAGCCACCGATTCATGTTAAACAGCTCTTCTGAAGGAGTGAGCTAGTGAATGGCAGTTCATTAAACTACAGACACAGCGACGGGACAGTTAGACGTTTGTCGAGACGACGTCTACGCGCCGTGACATCACTCGTGGTCACGTGAACACAAGATGGCGCCACAGCGCGCTCGAGTAGGGCGCGATATTAAATTAAGATGACTGATTTGCATTAATTACCGCCGCTGGCTATTCGATGGCAAGCAATATTCAGGCACCCACTGGGGAAATCATGTTAGCCTGGGGCCTAGCTACGCGCGCGCGTGTGTGTAGTTGTGTGTGTGTGTGTGTGTGTGTGTGTGTGTGTGTGTGTGTGTGTGTGTGTGTGTGTGTGGTGTGTGTGTTTGTGTGTGTGTGTGTGTGTGTGTGTGTGTGTGTGCGTGCGTGCGTGCGTGTGTGTGTGCGTGCGTGCGTGCGTCTGTGTGTGTTTATGTGTGT
>NW_014577121.1:554663-560085 GCF_000485595.1 Priapulus caudatus | reverse complement strand
GTGTGTGTGTGTGTGTGTGTTGTGTGTGTGTGTGTGTGTGTGTGTGTGTGTGTGTGTGTGTGTGTGTGTGTGTGTGTGTGTGTGTGTGTGTGTGTGTGTGTGTTGTACGTGTGCATTTGCATGTGCGTGCGTGCGTACGTGCATACGTGCCTGCGTGTGCGTGTGTGCGTGTGTGCGCATGCGTGCGCCCATTTTTTCAAGCATAGATATTCCCGATCCAGACCAGCGCAATCAACGGGCCGCGAAATTGCTAGACAATTTACCGCGTCTGCTGCGGCGGTTTCTCATCGCGCCAACGGACCGATTTTCATCCGGACGAGTTTTACGTTCATGCATACAACATGTCACGTCAGCTCCAGTCCGCCCACCCGCCTGCCCGCCCGCCAGCCCGCCAGCCCACGCGGCGATGCGAGGCGAGGCGATGCTTCTACTTTCCACGAGACTCCGCCAAAAGCGGGGGGAGCACTGGCTGATTTGCTGCAATTTAATTTCAAAAACCTTCTCGAAGCAATAATAAAAACGTTTAAGGGCCGATTAGAGCGTGAGGTCATTTATCGGAATCGGTTAGTAATACAGGGCCAATAAACCCGCTATACCGTTTCACGGTTTTGTCTATACTTAATGATGCTAAATGTGAAAACTGCGGGATGAACAGCTCGCATTTATATCTTTGCAAATAGACGCTCACTTTTAAGGTTAAAAGGTAAACGGCATGGCTTAGTAGGGGGGAGGGAGATCATGCATCAATGTTAGCAATTGCGGCGAAGTAGACAACATACTATGACATTTTTGTTGTCGGGATTTTTTTTAATTTAGAAAGGTCTCGATCAAAAAGTGTGCGTGTCGATTTAACGAGACAAATACAATGCAGAACCATATGGCGCCTTCACAAGCACAGCGCCTGCGCACGCAAGCCGACGGACGCACGCACGCACGCACGCGCGTGCGCACATCCACAAACATCAGAATTTAGCTTCCGTTTAATCGCATCATCTAGTATTAGGCACTCCGTCCAATAAGAACTGCTAAGAAATCCGAATGTTTTCAACGTGGAGCCACTACATAATCTTCGTACATGGTCGCAGGAAATCTGAGCGATAACGCTGAGCAATGCAACGTCGGCGACAAACGAGCGGAATATCCGCTCGAGCTATTCACGATCGGATGCAAGGCCGCCGCCGGAACACTGGCGGAGAGTTGCGCGCGCGCGTGCGCTGCGGCTAACTCCCCACTAAATTTCCTATATGACATTTAATAAAGTTCCGCGGCCTTCGGTAAATCAATGAGGCGCGCGTGTGCTCTGAATGCGTAGCTGATCCACGATAACTCGCTTTGACCGTTGAAACATCTCACAACGTGACTCCGCCCGCTCGTCCGCCCGGTAGTCTGTCCGTCTGCTCGTCCGCACGTCCGCCCGTCCGCCCGTCCGCTCGCCAGTCAATCCGTCAGCTCGTCCGTCTATCCCGCACCGCCCGTCTCACTGCACGTCCGCCCACCCGTTCTTACACCCTAACATAAAAGGAATAAAAAATAAATAAATAAAAATAAATTATCTTTAAATATATCTCGTAGTAACGAGTGACACGACACAAACACAAAGCAAGATGGCGTCCTTCGCGCTCAACAGATTTCGTTTGGCTCGATCGTAGACTTTCCTCGTTCCCTCCCTCCTCTCTCCCTCTATCTCATTCTCGCTTGGTCTCTCTATTTCTCTCTTTCTCTCATGTTTGCGCGATCTCTTCCCCTCTCTCTCTCGACTCGATCCCATTTCATTAACGACTGGCAAACGCGCGCGTCGTTACGCGTCATACACCGCCCCATGATGTTATCCTATCTAGATGAATTCTCGGGGCGGATGTACGCGTCGATGGTCGGTCAGATAGGACGGCGGGCGAGTGGGCGAAGGGAATCGAAAATCCCTTCCCGGCAAATCGAAACTCTAACGTGGCGGTCAGATGATTTTTCGCTGGTATTGCATGCGGGAGATTTAAAAGATGGCGGGATAACAATGGCTATAGAGAAACGAGCCTGATCGCAGCCGTCAATATACCGTGGACGCGTGGGAGGCACATAAATATACTGAGAGAATGAAAGAAAACGAAAGAGAGAGAGAGAGAGAGCGCGCGATAGCCCAGAGGAATAGAGAGAAGGAAACACAGAATGAAAGAGCGCGCGCGAATGGGAATTGGGGATAGAGGGAGAGAGAGAGAAAGAGAGAGAGAGAGAGAGAGAGACGAGAGATGAGAGAGAGAGAGCAGGAGAGAGCGAGAGATGAGAGCGACGGAAGATAGAGAGAAAGAGAGAGAGAGAGAGAGAGAGAGGAAAAGAAAGAGAGAAAAGAGAGAAGAGAAAAGATAGAGGACAGAAGCAAAAAAAAAGAAAAAGAAAAAAGGGGAATGAGATTGAACAGCTGAATAAAGATTATAGAAAAAAAATCGCGCGTAAGAGCGAGAGAGCGAGAGGGGGAGAGTCTTATAAATCTCGGAAATCCACAGAAAAACAGAAATGGCGGCATGCAGCAAAGCATTTCATGGCGTACATGAGGGTGTGGGCATATATAGTGTGCGTGTATAATTATGTGCACTTTCATATCCATGCGGTTCAAATAGCGAGACGGCAAACGTACGCACGTTGGGGGAAATCATGTTACCTGTGGCCCAGCTATTTTTGTGTGCGCGTGCGTGTGTGCCTGCGCGTGTGTAGGCGTATGTATGGGTATATGTGTGTGGTGTGGGTGTGTGTGTGTGTGTGTGTGTGTGTGTGTGTGTGTGTGTGTGTGTGTGTGTGTGTGTGTGTGTGTGTGTGTGTGTGTGTGTGTGTGTGTGTATGTTTGTGTGTGTACGTGTATGTGCGAGTCTGTGCATGCGTGTACATGCGCGTGTTCGTGAGTGTGCTTATGTCTGCGCGTGTGTTTGTGCATGTGTACGCACGCGCGCTTTCCTGATGGCTACATTTTGCATTAGAGATTCAAACACCATTGACCGTTTTCTATATAGCTATATGTCTATTTTAGGTAACCAGATAGACATTGCAAGCAATGCTTTACTGGCGCTGACATTGATTATGGACAGATAATGTTGCCAATGGCATAGATAATGCTGTGGATAACGATATGGACAGTTATGCAGACAATGGTCGAGACAATGATTTAGATGAAGATGTAGACAATGATGTAGAATTGTAGATAATAATGTTGACAATGATGTAGCTTTTTATATAGACAATGATGTATATATTATCGTAAATAATGATGTATATAATGTTGTAGACAATAATGTAGATCCTGATGTAGATAATTACGTAGAAAATGATGTGAACAACGACGCATATAATGCTGTAGATAATGATATGAACAACACTGTGGACTGTTATGTAGACAATGATCTAGACAATGATTGCATCGTTGCCAATGTGACATATACACGTCTTTATCCGACACTCGACCCTCGACTCTATTTACGATAAGTAGATAGAAGTACGTGACAATACAAACAAGCCGGCGATTCCTCTAGGTGAATGACTCACTCTCACGCTCTGCACTCTCCTGCCAGATTCCATCCACACGCGTAAACCCGTGATTGCGTTAGTTGATCTACGAGCGACATCGCGGCAGCAGGAAACGCGTCTCTTTCCTCCCATCGCACCCAAGAGTGCACCACGACATTGAATCAGCTGACGGTGCGTCCTAGGTGATCTAAGGAGGTAATATTCTCGTTCTGACCTAGAATCGATACCATTCTCCGTAAAACGAGAGAATCATTTTCTTGTTTGATGAAGCGTCGGCAGGATCAGTGACCTCATGCTGATGGGATCAGGCGGCGTCGACGAGTGACGAAGAGAAACACACGCGGCGAGAGAAGATGACGAGGCAAGGCGAAGTTTGCCACGCAGTGACTCAGAATACATGGATGATGACGACATTGATGACGATAACGACGACGACAATGATGCCAACGATTATCGCCTTTTCCAAACCGCCTTCCCCATGGCGCCATAACATCACACTCTTCACACTGCTACAACACTGCTACAACACTGCTACAACACTGCTACAACACTGCTACAACACTGCTACAACACTGCTACAACACTACTACAACACTGCTACAACACTGCTCTACACCGCCACCAACCTTCCCCACACTGCTATCACACTGCTTTCTCTACACAGCCATCATACCGACCCCCTCTCCCACAGAGAGCCATCACACCGTGCCCTCTTCGCCTTCTTCCACCTGTCTTCCTTGACCGCGCTCACACCGCCCCTCCCATTTGACCCCCAACACCATTTCCTACTGTTATCCTCACCATTTCCTCTGCCTCCATCCGTCCCCAACCGTCACAAGCGCCCATTCTTTGTCGCTTCCTCCATCACACTCGTTACATACCCAATCACCACTGCCTACATCGTCTCACCTTAACCTATCCCCTCTGCCCCATTCCACCTTAATACTAACCAATCCACTCTGCTCCCACCGTTCCATCTTAGCTCTTACCTATTACCACTAACGGCACTATCCCACCGTATCTCTAACCTGGCACCACTGCCCCTGCCATCCTAACCTAACCATAACCTATCCTCTCAAATCCTAGCAATCTCAACTGCCCACACCTTTTAACCACAGCGTACCGTAGTTTTTATTATATTTTATTCCAGCTTTACACACCTTACCACCTAATTACCAATCACCACTGCCCCACCACCCGCCCTAAACATAACCCATCACCACTACCCCGCCGCCCAACCTTAACCATAATCAGTCACCACTGCCCCTACCATCCCACCCTAACTCTGAACCATCAACACTGCCCATATACCGTCCCATCCTAGCTCTAAGCCAATCGAAACTCCCCCCCCCCTTACCGTTCGTGATCATCTTCGCGTTAGGGGCCTGCGAGCACGATTCTCGTTGGTTCGTGTTAAGTATGCGTCGCAATTTGGTGGTAATACCGCCCAATTTTGCCAGATGTAAAATGCATTAGAAGCACAAACGGATGGCCGAGATTGTGTTTACGACAGGGGATAGAGTCGACGCCCCGGCAACACCGATGCTAAGAAATTCCGCGTGTGGATGCCGCCATGATGCAATGCAGTACATCGACACTTAGAATGCCGACTGTTAACATGGCTGGTCGCTCGCCTTCTCTCCTTTCTCTGTCACTTTCTTTCCTATATATATATATATATTTCAGCGTAAACCTAGATCAGTACCCGTAGAGAGCAGAGAAGAGACTCCCAGGGAGTAGAACTGGTGAAAAAATCGAAAGAGCAAAAGTGAAATAGAGACACAATGTATCTTTATTCATATACGGCAACGGTAACATCGTAGAGAAAGCACAACGGATACAATCATACAACAGTACACATCCGACACCTTATTACCACGGTATATATATATATATATATATATATATATATATA
>NW_014577121.1:541200-553738 GCF_000485595.1 Priapulus caudatus | reverse complement strand
CCTCCTCCTCCTCCTCCACCTTCTCCCCTTCCTCTTCCTCCTCTACCTTCTCCCCTCCTCCTCCTCCTCCACCTTCTCCCCTTCTCCTCCTCCACCACCTTTTCCCCCTCCTTCTCCTCCACCTACTCTCCTCCTCCTCCTCCTCCTCCTCCACCTTCTCCCCTTCCTCTTCCTCCTCTACCTTCTCCCCTCCTCCTCCTCCTCCACCTTCTCCCCTTCTCCTCCTCCACCACCTTCTCCCCCTCCTCCTCCTCCTCTCCTCATCCTCCTCCTCTACCACCTTCTCCCCACCTTCTCCCCTCCTCCTCCTCCACCACCATCTTCCCTCCTCTTCGACCTCCCCTCTGTACCACCTGTCCCTTTTCTACCGCCTCCTCCTCTCCCCCTCCTGCTCCTCTACCTTCTCCGTCGTCCGCTAACTCCTCCTCTCCTCCTCCTCCAACACCTTCTCTATCTCCTCCACTACCCCTTCCTCCTCTACCACCTTCTCCGCTCCACATATACCTCCTCTCTCTCTCTTCCTCTACTTTCCTGTATGTTTAGAGATTTTCAGTTTTAAGGAAATTTCAGAAGTATAGAGGTTTCAGAAGTATAGAGATGAAATTTCAGAAGTATGGAGTTTTCAGAAGTATAGAGATGAAATTTCAGAAGTATAGAAATGAAATTTCAGAAGTAGAGCGTTTTCAGAAGTATGGCCGTGTGGGCCACCGTACAATTCGCCATTGAACATAGAGCAGTATCTATATTTTTCTGGGGGGAATGCTCCCCCGCTAGCTACGGCCATGCTTAGTGGCCAATGACACGAAGGGGAGGAGGTGAGAGAAGAGAGTCGCTGACGAGCATCATAGAAATATGCAGTAAATAATTCATATCAGATATATTCCGTATAAAAAGACATTTTACGAAAAATGTAAAGTAATAATTATTATATTCAGGATATATTCGTTATACTCAGGAGTCGACGAGGACAACTCAAGAAATACGCAAACACATGTATTGCGGGGTTTAACCTGCTGCCGGCAGTGACTTTATTAGCCTACTCTCACCAACAGGTGGAAGGAGAGGAATATCCCGAATACTCGAAACTAAACTTTAACTAAAAATACCCGCAATAAATCTAGCTACGTGGTTGTTTGTACGGAGTAGTCCACCTTCAACTCTGCCGCGTACGTTCCACATATCATGGGAAAATGGTAGTGCACGACGGCCGTGACGTTGCTGTCGCCCAATGTACGTATTCTCGAAGTAATCAACTACTGGTTGTGCCTCCTCAGGCATCGTATCAGCCAGCACCTCGAAGGATTCTACAACATCGTCAAGTGGAACAAAAGCAATGGCTGCCAGCATGCGAATATTTATACTGAGATCAGCGTTGGGGTGATACTCTCCCTGTAGACCAAAACTCTGCACTTTGCGGTATATAGACTGTGAGAGCTGGTAGAAACAGCCTTTTATGGTTGCATCAGGGAAGACTTCTGTGAGTGCATTTCTGGATGCTGCCTCGTAGTCGATCATTAAAGATCGCGGGGAAAGTTCGGGCCTTACTCAGGTCACCCTTACGTCCTAGTCGCCGACAAAATTTGAAGATCGTACGTCAAAAACCGGCCAGATCGCCGATAAAAACATCGGCGACTAAACTCGACATGAGTTTTCTTACGATCGAAAATACGGTTGCCGACTGCGATCGCAGGAATAGAAACGGTTCTATTTCTACGCGGCGGTCGGCGATAAATCGTGAGTGGCAGCCAATCACCGCTACGTGTCGAGTCACATGATTATCAAAAGTCACGTGATTAACAAAATGGCAGCCTACACAGCAGTTTATGAGGAGGGATTATTGCACAAACTCTTTCTCAAATATATATTAAGTTTTCCATATACCACAGGCAATTTTTAAAATTATTTTTCTGCACACGATTATAACGATTTTCAGAAAATCGAGGATAAATTTACGAAGTTACCTGATGACAGTGATGTTTACTGGTAAGCGCCGTTTTGTTGGTCATGTGACTCGTTTTATATATCCTGGTCCTGGTGTCAAGCTGGCTCTGTTTTAGCTCTAGTACTATAGCCCGCGTTCGATTAACTGCCGCAGGCGCAGGCCGCAGGCGCAGGCCTGCGGCAGTTAATCGAACGCGGGTTATAGTACTAGAGCTAGCTCTGTTTGTGCTAAATAACTGCTGGTGATAGTACAAATACTGGGGCCGCGAACCCGTCTACGTTTCCTGCAGAACGCTACGATCTGATCGGCGATGTACAGCGTGAAGTCACTTCAAGTCGACATGAGTGTTGCTACGCTGCTAATCGGCGATAAAGTGGTCGCCGATAGTCAAATCGTAGGGCTGCCTGAGCAGGTAAAAGTCGCAGATATGTGGGCTGGCTCTTGTTTGGTAAGAAAGCATAGATGCAAGTAACCACATGGTTGTTGATCAGAGCATGGAGGGTAAACAGCTATACACCGGGCACAACTTTGAATGTTCCATCGCAAAATCAGTCAGTAGATGTCTCCAGAACGCGAAGGTAAAGATCGGTAGAGAATAGCAGGATTCTATCATCATCAGCTGGAAGTGTTACAGCCGCTTCATCACTAACGTTCCCAAGTCCCTAATGACTTAATCTAATTTAATCGAGTTTAATGACTTATCTAATTTCGTCTTAGCTGCCTCTGTATTGTTCTTACATCACGCTTTCAAAGCTCTGTTACGTTTGATTTGTTAATTAATTTTAGCTAATTAAACTAGCTATTCCCGTGTTTGGGATAAAATATTACTACTGGGAGAATCGCAATATATAACGTAAATTTAATTGAAATGTGTAAGCAAAACGGTATGAATTCTAGTTTATTTGTTTGCTATATTTTGTCAAAAATAGATGCCGTTAGCATCACCTTATTAATGAATATGATCTAAATAAGACTTAGTCGCTGACTGAATTCACTGGGAACTCGGCTTCACATAAATGACAAGGAAATATAACTTTGTAACAAAGCTGCTACGTTGTCTGCTAAGGGCGCGCAACAGTCCGTCCTGCACGCCACCTGTAGCTTGTATACATTATTTATTTACATTTTTCGAATTTAAGTTTGATACTAGATAGGGGATTATTTTAGATAGTTTTCCAGTACTAATATTTACAAACGCATTTGATTAATAAAATGTTCATATGAATAATTGTTTCATATTAATAATCATATTTAAAAAGTCTAGAGATAATGGAATAGACGCCCTATACCTAATACGTTTCGATCGGGTAGATAGTACTAAAATACTACCATTGTTGGTTGTAATGAATAAGACGATAAAGAAGAAGAAAAATAAAATAAATTTTATCCTTAATTAAATCCTTATTTCATAGCCCATTGCTCAGCAGGTCCAACCTCAGTAGCGGCGATTGGTATCGCTCTGTTTAGCATTAGTGCACAGAATTAGTAAGCCTTTAATATGTTTTTCGTGCCTAGGTGACGTCACTCTCATTTTCGGCATTTGATTGCGGGTGAAGCGGGTTGGATGGAACATGTTCAATGCCTATAAACTGAGGTCCGTTCTCTGGCATGTATTTCGGTTGAACTCCCCAGCGTGAACAAACGCACCTCCTCGGTCGGCGCGTGCTCATATTTAGGTTCACCCCAACAGAGAAAATATAAAATAATCAAAACTGTTCAACAATGAATAATAAACAACAAGTGAGTAATTGTCCGGGGGTAAATGTCCGGGGGGTAAATGTCCGGGAAGTAAATGTCCTGGGAGTAAATGTCCGGGGGGTAATTGTCCGGGGGGTAAATGTCCGGGTGGTAATTGTCCGGGGGGTAAATGTCTGGGG
This sequence comes from Priapulus caudatus, assembly GCF_000485595.1. Taxonomy (NCBI): domain Eukaryota; kingdom Metazoa; phylum Priapulida; class Priapulimorpha; order Priapulimorphida; family Priapulidae; genus Priapulus; species Priapulus caudatus. Next base: position 549,919 of record NW_014577121.1, on the reverse strand, counting down.
GCTAAATGTCCGGGGGGTGATTGACCGGGGAGTAATTGTCCGGGGGTGAATGGCACGGGGGGAGGGGTAATTGTCCGGTTTTTTTGTCCGGGGGGGGGTGATTGTCCGGGGGTATTTGTCCTAGATGCATACATACATACATACATACATACATACATATCTACTATATAATAGTAGAAAGAGCCGAAGTGTCGTTTTCCGTATCTCCTCCGAAACCGTGCCGCGTGTGCTCGCGCGAATCGAGCTGGGGCCCTTCTTGGGCGTCGCGAATACATTCCGCTACGTTAGAACGCGATTTTTCCATCGTAAAGTGACTTTTTGCTTTTTTTTTAATTTGACTTATTAATAATGCTTCGTACCAGAATGATTATTTTCAAAAATAAAAAATGGTTAAACCGCCTTTCCTCAAATGCATACCCTAATCAAACCCGTCTGGAGGACGGGTAATAGCTAGTATATATCTATATACATACATACATACATACATATATACACACAAGCACGCACGGCACGCAACGCACGCACGGCGATCACGCACGCCACACACGCAACGCACGCGCGCACACGCACTACGCACACACACACACATACATATGACCATACATACATACATACATACATAACATACATACATACAATACATACATACATACATACATACATAGCATACATACTACGATACATAACAGTAGGCCATACATACATCACATACTATCAGCATGCATGCATGCATCATACATGCATGCGATACATACATACATGCATGCAGTGCATGCATAATACATGCATGCATACATACATACATACATACATACATACATACATACATTACTACATACACAACATACTAGCATTACATAACATACATAGCATAACATACATAACATACATACATACATACATACATACATACAATACATACATACATTACATACATACATACATACATACATACATACAAGCAGTACATACAGGATTCATACAGTACATAGATGTCTACATATACATGACATGTACATACATACATACATACACTATAAGTAACATACATACATACATAATACATACATACATACATTACAGACATACATACATACAATACATACATTTACATAACATACATACATACATAACATCATAGCATACATACATACATTACTGATAATACATACATACATACATTACATACATGACATACATAATATCATACAGTACATACATGACATACATGACAGTACATATCATTACATACATACATAGTACATACATACATACATACATACATTAACTATACATACATACAGTACATACATAGACATACATACATACATACCTACTACATACATACATAACATACATACATATCATACATACATACATACATACATACATACATACAATACATAGCATAGCATACATCATACATACATACGATACATACATAATACATACTACACTACTACATACATACATACATACATACATACCATACATACATACATACATACATACTAACATACATAGCATACATACATACATACATACATACACTTAACATCTAGATGACGAGACATACATAACATACATACATAACATACATACATACAATACAACTACATACTATGACATTACATTACATTATACATACTATACATGTACATACATACATACAGTACATACATACATTACTACATTACATACATTACATACATACAACATACATGACATACACGTACATACATACATTACATACAGTACATTACAATACAATACATACAATACATACATACATACATACATAGCATAACAGTACATTACATACATACATACATACATACACTACATACATTAGCATACATACATACATACATACATACATTACACATACATACATACACGATAACATTACGATACATACATACATACATACATACATATCATAACATACATTACGATACATACATACGATACATACATCTACATACATTAGCATACAAGTACATACATACATACATACTACATACATACACTACATTACACTACATACATACAACATACATACATACATACATACATACATACATATCATAACATACATTATAACATACATACATACATACATACATACATACAAATACATAACATACATACATCACATTACATACATACATACATACATACATATCATAACATACATACATACATACATACATACAGTAGCATACATACAATACATACCATACCATAACATACAGTAATACATACATACATACATACATTACATACATACATAACAGTACTATACATACATAACATACATACATCATACATACATACATACATACATACATACAGTACATACATACATACATACATACATACATCATACAGTACATTACATAACATACAAGATACATACATACATACATACATACATACATACATACACATACATACATACATAATGAATCATACATACATAAACATTACATACAACATACATACATACATAGATACATACATACATACATACATACATACATACATACATACATATACATACGAGTACATATCATACATGACATAATCATACATATACAATACATACATACAATACATACATTACATACATACATCTACATTACATGACATACATACATACATACCATACATACATACTACACATAGCATTACATACATACCATACATACAACATCTATACATACATACAGACAGTACATAATACATACCATACATACAATACATACATAACATACATGACATACATTACATACAACATACATACATACATATGACATACTACTACATACATTACATACATGACATACATACTACATACATACATATTACATACATACAACATATCAATAAGCATATACATACATTACATAATACATACATAGCAGTACATACATACATACATACATACATACATACATACCATACATACATACATACATACATACATACATACATACATACATACATACATACATACATACATACATACATACATACATACATACATGCATGCATACATACACACACGGCTAGATGCTCTAAATATAAATATCCATGTAAATGGTCTTTACAATTGGATGAATGGACACGATCTCAATAAACGGACGTGGGCGCGGATGCCTTTCCGGAAACTGGAAAATTACCATTAAAATATTTCAAAGCGCAGACGTTCAAAATAAATTACCACACTAACGTGGTGAACGCGCGCATGTTTGCGAGCAGAGAAAAAGACAACGCGTGCAAACATCTATTCTATTATATTTTCTTTGCACAAGCAATAACGTTTTTACGAGATGAGATAATAAATCTGGATCCTAATTTCCTTAGCAATAATGCCCAACACAACACTGACAATCGTTTGCTATCTATAAGTAGTGATCATGAGAAACTTATGTTGAATTTAACTTCTACATAAAATCCCAACGCGTGGCTAGATTGTACTCCTGAAGGTTTTTCCGGGGCTTATTGAATTCCTCGTTGCTTCGGATTCTCTTAATGCAAACCTCATATGGGCCGTTAGAATAGAAAATCGTTCGATGCCGTTACTGCATGGCTTATACCGGAAATTTAACTTTAATGATTAAACTATACCAGAAGACAGGAAACTATTTACAGTTGCGCTATCTTGAAATAGCGTTGCAATCCATTGGTGAAATCAGAAAATTTGCTTACCCCAATTAAATTGGAAGCTAATGTGACCGCTGGTAAATATAGGTAGCCATTATATTAGTTGGCACCACCGATCTCTATATAAACTAAATTGCCCGTGCACACGATGCAGAGCGCACAGCAAGTTAAAATCAACGGTCGCCATGTTGCTCCTTCCACCAACTAGTATTGTGTATACGCCTTGTTGTTGCAGTTGTTGTTGCAAGCGTTGTGTTGTAAAAATACGTAGATCCAGAGTTACCGTTATCGGACAGTAACTGTCGCATTGTGTTATGACTAGAGTATAAATTATGGCTTGCGGACTTACTTAGTACTTGCAGAGCTACAGTTATTGTTCAGTAACTGGTGAATTGTATTTTACTAAAATAGAAAATTAATGCTAGTAAGGCTACAGTTAGGGGTAGCGGAGGGGGATGGTGGGGTGCAGGAGTGGAAGGAAATGGAGAAGTAGGGGGAAGGAGGTACATGATGAAGAGGGAGGAGGTCGGAGAGGAGGAGAACTGGTGAGGAAGAACGTGTCATGGAAAGATCACGGCGGGAATAGATAATGAGCGGTGCAATATATTTGTGATATATGCATAAGTAATATATATATATATATATATATATATTATTCTAAAAATTATCATTTAAATAAAATTATTAATTATTAATTTGTTAAATTATTGTCGGATTTTGATTGCTACACCGAACCGTGTTATAGAAGAGAGAGAAGAGAGAGAGAGAGGTAAGGAGACGAGAGAGGAGAGAGAGGGAGCGGGAGGGAGAGGATCGAGGGAGGGGGCGAGAGAGAGGGGAGGGGAGGAGAGCAGAGAGAAGAGAGGGAGGAGGAGAAGGGAGAGAGGAGGGAGAGGAGAGAGAGAGGAAGAGAGGAAGAGAGAGAGGGGAGAGATGGGACGAGAGAGAGAGGAGGAGAGGAGACGGAGGTGGAAGTCGAGGGAGAGAAGGAGAGTGGAGAGATGGAAAGTGGGGGAGAGGGGAAGAGAGGAAGAGAGGAGGAGGAGAGAGAGGAGAGGAGGGATGAAGAGAGAAGAGAGAAGTAGAGAGATAGAGAGAAGAGAGAGAGAGAGATGACGAGGATGAGAGAAGAGAGAGCAGATAGAGAGAAGAGACGAGAGAGAGGGAGGAAAGAGAAGAGCAGAGAGATGAGAGAGAGATAGAGAGAGCGAGGCGAGAGAGAGAGAGATGGAGAGAGGAGAGATGAGACAAGAGAGAGATGAGAGATAGAGAGAGAGAGATGACGAGAGAGAGAGCAGAGAGAGAGAGAGAAGACGAGAGAGCAGAGATAGAGAGTAGAGAGGGAGAAAGTTAGAGAGAGAGGAGAAAGAGAGAGAGATAGAGATAGAGAGATAGAGAGGGAGAAATAGAGAGAGAGGGAGAAAGAGAAAAAGAGAGAGCTGGAATGTGAAGAGGGAAGGTATATATATATATATATGTATATATATATATATATATATAGAGAGAGAGAGAGAGAGAGATAGCTAGTTAGCTAGAGTGAAAGAGAGATAGAGAACGATCAACATGGCGTTACACCTCTACACGACGCACTTCAGGCGGTACGCGCCTTAGCTATACCTGACGACACACCAATACACTGCCCTTCAGACGGTGTTCGTATCAACAATACCTAACGACACACCATCGCGCGATTCGCAAACGACCGACGACCGGTGGCGTAACCTGAAATGCAGGCACAACATCGTGCTAAAAGATGAATATCTGGGCTAACTGATTCCGTTTGATCTTCGTTGATACACGAATTTATTATTATTATTATCATTGCAATAATAATATATGTATATGCATGCAATGACCAGTAACCACGGCGCGTATCCAGTTAATTGCACTACGTGTCGCGTGCGGCACTTTGCCGCTGCAAGTTTTGTTTCATGCCAATATGGATGCCATCTACTGTTGCAAAACTCGTTTAGGTATTGTAGCCTACCACAGTATATTATGGCGTCCGTAGGCAACAGGCCCGAATAAGCATCGAACAGAAATTAATAAAAACAATACGTAGAGAATTTCGGCGCATACTCGACATACGCGTTATTTATGCTAAATGACAACAGATTCAACGTCCAGTCTTCGCTCGAAGTTGTGGTAGGAATTTTGCTAAATTGTTTTCAAGAATTTCCAGCATGTAGTCGGATCCCTTTTCAAACACAAAAACGGCGGACCAGTCACCATGGCTACGCCACTTGATGGAATGGTACAATTACACGACAAGACCAATTGCGCAATGGCGATTTTAGCAATTAAGCAGTACGAGACAATAATCATTATAGATAGTTTGAGTAAGCAGCGTGTATTTACACTCAATGTTTTCTATATTGACAGTTACATTTTTCAATAATAATTCGTTCTATAGTTACGCGTATACGAGAAATTACCAACGCCGCCCCAACAACGATTGGAATGGATTGAGCAGCTTTTACATACAGTATCCCCTCGTTTTCCTTCCGCGTTGTTAAGCTGTGAGTATTTCATGCCTACGCAGGGATAGGTTTCCATGCGCGCTTGTTCTACACGTTATTGCGTTTGAGACCGATTTAGAGGGAATTCTCGAGAGCTTATGTCATTACCTCTGCCTTTCGACAAACGCGAAAGCCAGCGAATTCTGTGATGTACTTTCTTTTACGGTAAGCGTTTGCATTACGGCTGGCGGAGGAGAAACCCTACCCGAAACAATTATACCACGCGTTGGCTACTCGGTTGCACTGAAAGAAATCTGAGATATTCTGCCATCGCCAGGCGATACGGGCGCGTTCGTGCGAGGCACGCGCACGCTAGAATCGAATTTACAATGAAAAGCAGAAGAAACTGATCGTTGAACCGCGAGCGAGAGCATTCACGTATGTATGTTATCAAGTTTTCCTCTTACACTCTATCGTTTGTGAGTCTAAGGACGCACTGACGAGGTGAAGACATAGACGCTTTTATCTTATCACGGAGATCACAAGACAGTCTAGAGCTTTCGCCAACTTTTGCGCGCACTGTCTCCTTTTTTCAATCCATCTCTATCTCTCTCTCTCTCTCTTAAGTGTGCGCACTCTTTCTCCCTCTCCTTTTTTCATCCTAAATCTCTCCGTCTGCCTCTCACTCCCTCATTTTTAATTCTCTCACTCTTACTCTCTCATTATAAACCTCATTCGATTAACTTCTCAAGTTACCTCTCAAGCTTGCCCTTTCTCTTCCCTCTCCCTCCTATCACCTCACTTTCCCTCTTGGAAACTTAATGTCTCTCTCTTGCTTTCCTTATCATTCCATCACTCTTGCCATACCTTTCTTTCTCTTTCTTTACCATACGCATTTTCGCGATTGGATACACGTATAGAGCGAAAGAGATAAGTGGTGTATTAGATGCCTAATTTAGTAATAGAACTGTTAAACTGAACAAACATTTTTATCCGGAGTAAACGAGATTTTCCGCCATTATGTCAATTACCACGAAAGCCTGTATCATGCCTCCCGCGTGGCTTCTGCCTACAATTTCCGTCTCGTAAAGAACACAAGCGGGTATTAGAGCCAATCTCGCTGAAAGGGAAGAGAGGCAGAATGTAGGCACGGCATAATTGTTGACGTTAGACGTTAATATAAAGAAAAACACTGGTTAGCAAGAGAATGCAATGTAGTTAATCGTGTAATACGCGCTCAATGTCCTGGCGGCTACGATGGTAATTTGAGACAACGCGACCTGTCTACATCGCTGCATATTGCCGTCTTACTGACATTCAACCTCCTTCTCCGTCTTCCTGCTTCTGTCTTTGCATTTTACCGGATCTTCCCCTTTCCCATCTTTCTCGCCCTTCGTTTCCCTGTCTCCTTCTTGCTTTCTACGTATATGCGTGTGTGTTTCTTTCAACACCCCCTCTCTTCCACCCTTTTTCTCTATCTTCATCTCACGCACCCTCGCCTGCGCGTTCTCACCCTCTCTCTTTGTCTCTATCCTAGCTCTCTCATCATCGCTGTGTTGTTTTTTGACCTTGCTCTCTATCTTTAGATCTTTAACCCTCTCTCGATTGCCTTCGCTTAGACCGTAAAGAATGCCGGTATGGCAGCAAAATAATGTCACAGACGTAGCTGTTGCTAATGCATCTGTGTATACGTGTGTGCGTGCACGCCTGTATACGCGCGTGCGTGCGTGTGTGTGTGTGCGCGTGTTACTTGACTCCGGGGTTTATTACAACGCGTAAGCATGGTAAGTTGAGTTGAAAAATCTGTGCGTATTTTGTCTGCTCTCCCCCGGGCCCCACTGGAATAGTGGTCATTTGCGCAGTTGGAAAATTCACTGAGAATAAACCGCGGCTACGTTCGCGCGAGCGTCGGTAACAAGGTTATTTGCTGGAATCTTTCTAATATAATTTCTATTCGCGGATTTTACCTACTTTGCATTACACGGCGTTATATTACGTTGCGTTAAATTTTAATTAGATTAGATTATATTACCTTACATTACATTACATTACATTACATTACATTACATTACATTACATTACATTACATTACATTACATTACATTACATTACATTACATTACATTACATTACATTACATTACATTACATTACATTACATTACAATACAATACATTACATTACATTACATCACGATTTGGGATTTACGTCGAATGTTTTTCATTTACGTTCTCTGTCACGGCATCAATACGAACCTCCCGCCACACACACTCACACACTCGTCAACTGAGGCAGCAGCAGCAGCAGCAGCAGCAGCAGCAGCAGCAGCAGCAGCCACGGCGGCAGCGGCGGCGGCAGCGGGTAGGACATGTAGTGTTGCGCTCTTCATGCAAGTGCTTCGACTCCAGGACAACGATAAGTTCAAGAGTTCAAGAGCCCCCAGTAAAATATAAACGATTGGAAGGTTGCTTTTCCCGACGACTACTGTCAGATATCAGAAGCTGTCTCTCGCTGCTGCTTGTAAAGGCCGCCGCACACCAGCCGATTTTTACAAACGATGAAGCGATGAAGCGATGAAGCGATGAAGCGATGA
>NW_014577121.1:533713-540153 GCF_000485595.1 Priapulus caudatus | reverse complement strand
GGTAGCAGGTGGAGTAATAGCTAATCCTAGGGTCCCTATATACAGATAGTTGCGACAAGACGAATCGGAAAAAATCGGTCACCCCATCTGTGGTCGGCATGTTGTTTCCAAATTGATCCACACTGCTGCCTCTTAAGTCCAGCGCTGTATGGATACGCTGTACAATGATCTGTAGTAATTAATTAGACTAATCGTGCTTCAAAATCGACGTTATCTATGATCTCTGTGATTTTGAGTTTATTGAAGCACGATTAGTCTAATTAATTACTACGGACCATTGTACAGCGTATCCATACAGCGCTGTACTTAAGCGGCAGCAGTGTGGATCAATTTGGAAACAACATGCCGTCCAGCGATCACGTGACCGATTTTTTCCGACTCGTCATGACGCAACTCTCTGTATACAGGGACCCTAGTGCCGAGTAGGGTTCCTATATACAGGGTACATATCTGTATATAGGGACCCTAGTGCCGAGAGTTAGACCGGTTTGTGTCGCGCGAGCTTTTTCCGCGTGGGAAGTTAGCTGGTCCCCTATCGACCCGGTCAAGATACGCGAACTCTCTCTGGCATTGGAACACGTTACTAATTGATACAAAAAATGCGAACGCGCCTGTGTCAATTTACTTTTCGTATTGGACAGTTAAAATGGAGCCGCGTGTACCCGTAGAGATTTCTCGAAGACGTAGCAAAAAACATACGGTGATAAAGCATCGCATGATATATACAGTTATTAGCCGACGAAGACGCCAGGTGTCGTATTCGTCTTTGGCGTCTTGCAATAGCAACCCATAGCTGGCATGAAACCACGCTATAGCTCTATCGCTGCATGTCTCGCTCCGATCATATAATAGAACAATTCTGAGGTGTTTTTTTCCCGCGCACCCGCGCGGGACAACGGCGCGCAAATAGGTTGCCCGCGCGTGTGATCACCACAGCTAACCTCCGCGACAAAGCGTTGTAGGGATTCCGAGCGCACGCACTCGTGCTGGCTTACTCGTTATCCAGCATCAAGCCACGCTAAGTACACACGATGACATGGCACTAATTTGCTCGTATTGTTAGCGACGGGATGCGGTATGCTCGCGCGCGTGCTTGCGTGCATGCGCGGGAGGATCGGTCGACTGCTGGCACATACGCAGCAGATCACGGCCGGGGCGATGACGGCGGCCGGCGCGGTGGTGGGATTTTTTTGCGCGCGTGGATGCTAGGAGGGGCGTGATTGCAATGGCTTGTTTTTACTGTCGAGTGTCGGAGCGAGTAGGGACTAATTAGGTAGACCGGCTGTCTTTCGTCGTTCGCCGCTTCTCTCTCCTGTTGCCTCATTCTCGCTTTCCATTGTCTCTCTGCCTATCTCGATGTCCGTATGTCTGTCGGTCTGTCTGTCCCGCCCGCTGTTTCTCGCATGCTGAAACTCTGCAATTACCTATCCTTATTATTATTATTATTATTTCGCAATCTTTCGCGTGAACACATCCACGCGCACATGGCGGGAGACGGTAGAATTTCAATGTGGGGCGGGAGACGGTAGGATTTTAATGTGGGGCGGGAGACGGTAGGATTTCAATGTGGGGCGGGAGACGATAGAATTTCAGTGTGGGGGAGTAGAGGGCGATGGTCGGATATCAGTGTAGGTGAGAGAGGTGCTAGGATTTCAGTGTGGGTGAAAGAGATGCGAAGATTTTAGTGTGGAGGTAGGTAGCATAATTCTTCAATTTAAGAGAGAGAGAGAGAGAGAGAGAGAGAGAGAGAGAGAGAGAGGGAGAGCTACTAGCTATGACCACTTAACGGGAACACCGCACGGCATTGTTTGCGCGGGGCGCGGGTTGAATTAGTTTAATTTTATGATAGATATATTCTATTTATGATGTTTACGCGTTCGTGCGCACAAATTTACCGGCTTGTTAGCATCGCTGTCGAGGACCACGTACGATTGACGCATGAATATGTATGATTGAACGTATGCAAAGCAATAGCGCCCAATTATGTTTGGTCAACCTTTGCACACTAATCAAAACTTTAGCATCGGGGGCAATAACCAACTAATCCAATTATATATTAATATTGCACTTAGAAACGATGCAAACGCGGTCGCAAGATCTGGTGACATATGGTGGGCGACGACGATGCCGTTGGCGATAGTTAGGGATACCCACGTAAACTCTACATCTGCATTTAATTAGTAGTGCTCGGACCTAACGCCGCGTATGTCGAAATTATGATGAAATTTCCATCTCCATGTTGTTTCCAAATGGATCCACACCGCTGCCGCTTAAGTACAGCGCTGTATGGATACGCTGTACAATGGTCCGTAGTAATTAATTAGACTAATCGTGCTTCAAAAAACTCAAAATTTACAGAGATTATAGCTAAGACATGTGTCTATGTGTATCTAGATTTCTAAAAATGTTACTCAAATCGTTCGCGCCATATGATAGTTTAATTGTACACTTTCTTACCGCCCATAGCCGTACGTATCTGTGCGATACCGCGCGTAGATACTTGCTAATTAATTAAATCACTCGCGCTTCAATAAACTCAAGAATCACAGAGATCATAGATAAGTATCTAGATTTCTAGAAATGTAACTCAAATCGTTCGCGCCATATAATAGCTTAATTGTACACTTTCTTAGTGTAAACACAGCAGCGAAATTAGACCCGGTATTGTGTCGCGCGAAGCTTTTTCCGCGTGGGAAGTTAGCTGCCGCCTATCGACGCGCGGTCAAGATACCGCCGAACGCTCTCTCTGGCATTGCAACACGGTTACTACATTAGATACAAAAAAATGCGAACGCGACGCTGTGTCATATTACTTTTCGTATTGGAACAGTTAAAATGGAGCGCGTGTAGCCCGTAGAGATTTGCTCGAAGACGTACAAAAAACATAACGCGTGATAAAGCATCGCATGATATATACACGTTATTGCCGACGAAGACGCGCAGGTGTTCGTATTCGTCTTTGCGTCTTGCAATAGCAACCCATCGCTTGGCATGAAACCAGCTGCTATAGCTCTATCGCTGCATGTCTCCGCTCCCGATCAGTATAATACGAACAATTCTGAGGTGCTTTTTTTTCCGCGCGCACGCCCGCGCGGAACAACGGCGCGCAAAATAGGTTGCCCGCGCGTGGTGATCACAAGTAAACCATCGGCGAGCACACAAAGCGATTGTAGGATTTCCGAGGCGCACGCACTCGTGGCTGGCTTTATCTCGTTATCCCAGCATCAGGCCACGCTAAGTACACACGATGACATGGGCACTAACTTTGCTCGGTATTGTTAGCGACGGGATCGGATGCGCTCGCGCGCGGGGTGTTGCGTGGGCATGCGCGGGAGGATCGGTCGACTGCTGGCACATACGCAGCAGATCACGGCCTGGGGCGATGACGCGGCCGGCGCGGGTGGTGGGATTTTTTTTTGCGCGCGTGGATCAGGAGGGGCGTGATGCAATGGCTTGTTTTAGCTGTCGAGTGTCGGAAGCGAGTAGGGACTAATTAGGTAGACCGGCTGTCTTTCGTCGTTCGCCGCTTCTCCTCTCCTGTTGGCCTCATTCTCGCTTTCGCATTGTCTCTCTGCCTATCTCGATGTCCGTATGTCTGTCGGTCGTCTGTCCCGCCCGCTGTTTCTCGCATGCTGAACTCTGCAATTACCTTATGCCTTATTATTATTATTAATTATTATATTATTATTTCGCAATCTTTCGCGTGAACACATCCAGCGCACAAAGACACACACGCATACACAGATAAAAAAAAGAAAAACACAACACACACAGCAGCACACACACACACACACACACACACACACACACAACACACACACCACACACACACCCACACCACCACACACACACACACACACACACCCACACACACAACACACACAACACACACACACACACGACAACTTCGTGCACATGTGACGCGGCGCGCTCACTGTTTTGGTTTTTTAAGCGGGCCTACCCCAGCGCGCGCAGCCCGACTCCTCTTCCCCTTTACGGCAACGCTTCTCTGCATACGTAATCCATCTGTTCAGTCGCCAGCGATTAAAGAACATACATTCGCGCAATTAACACCCGGCGATAACACGTCAGGGCAGAATACAGAAGCTATGCTCGTGGCCAACGACGAAATGGATTCATCTAGTCGCTCGTCTGACCGTCAGAGGCGCACATCGAGCAGCCGGCCGTTCTTTCATAAACGCGAGATCTGAAGTAAACGTGTGCAGCAATTTATTACCGCACAACGTCGTGTCCAGGAAGTAGAATATTAACTCGTAGCCGCGAGCATCTGGCTCGTTCGCTAGCTCAGCAGAGACGGTTTTCCGATCGGCGTCAATTTTATGAAACAGTTGCGTCCTGACGCTGGCGCTGTTGCGCGTGCTTCTGCAGGCCGGATTATGGGCCCGTAGCTTTTGATAAATAACGTTGCAATCGTATACCGAAGCCGTCCTCTCATCGCATTACTGCGTCTGTCCGTAGTAGGATGCGGCGTCATCTTGTGCGACGAGCTTCTTCTTCGCCGCTTACTGAGCTGGCTGCGTCATTTCCTTAACAAAAGCACCGCGCGCGGGCGCATGACAAGAAAAAGTGCCATGCTCAAGGCGTCTGCATTCAGACGCAGCTGTGTTCGTGCCGTACGAATGGCTACGCTAGAATTCAAACTATCAGCACAAATAAGTGCGTGCCACGGACGCTTTTTCGTACACTAGCTGTGGCCAGCGCACCTGCGATCCCGCTTGTACGCGAACGCGCGCCCACACGCAAAAGCAGGCACGACGCACGCCAATGTATCCCCACCCGCGCGCACGCACTAACGCACACTCGCACGTCCACGCGCGATACAAACAGGCACGTACGCGCAGATTCACGCAACGCGCGCGCACCCAACGCAGGTCATGTTCACTACGTAATTCCCACGGGCGCCACGCTTAACAAGGCATCGCGTACACATACGGCATAATACCGTCAGCGTAATTACGCCTATACAACGCACACATACACACAACACACGACCAGCACGCGACACACAACGCAACCGCAGTAACTAAATAGGACGGGAACCAGGCATATGCAGGCACGCGCATTATCGTGGCCGTCATGGATGAATACGACACTTTGGGGTTAAACATTACCTTTAAACACATCGTGCGATACTTGCAATGAGTAAAAATAGGAAGGGAGACTTATCGGCAGTTTATACGCGGTGGACGGTGACCAAGTATATGTTTCGCAATATATCACATAATTATAATGAGTGAAGCGCAGGTTAACGCGTATGATATCATGAGGTGCTGAACACCAGCTATGATCATTTTCATCTTGGCGATATGTGTTAATTGTTATTATTATACTAGCGATACCCGGCGTTGCCCGGAGAAATAAGTGGCGTGACTCAGTGGTGACCGCTTGGTTGAAAGAAAAATATCGCAAAAAATCCAACTATCTAATCTATCAATGCATGCATGGCATGCATCCCATCATCCATTTCATGCCATCCATCCCATCCTATCTCATCGCATCAGCATGCCCTCCCATCCCATAAATCCGGCATCCCATCCTATCCCATCCCATCGCCATTATCCGCATCCCATCCCATCTTCATCGCAATCACATGCTATCCCATGCGCATGCCATGCGCATGCCCATGCCATCCCATCTCATCGCATCGCGCATGGCCATCCTATGTCATGCCATGGCATCGCCATGGCCATCCCATGCGCATCCCATGCCCATCCATCCCCAACAGTAAAAAATAATAAAAAATCAAAGATAAAAGACATTAAAAATTAAAAAATAATTATTAAATTCAATAATAACTAATTAAAATAATAATAATTAATAAAGGTAATAAATAAAATAAAATTAAAAATTAAAATAATACATAGCAAAGAGTGTAGGGTAAAGAGAAAAAAAGAAAAAAGGAGAAAATAATTTCTTCAGCTGTGGACTCGACACCAAGCGAATCGCGATGTAGGAGAGCCGATGTTTCTAGAGATTAGCCACTTGCGCCGTTTAAGGGCATCCTGGATTCACACGTACGTGAAATTGTTAATCTGTACGCACCGCCATCTATTGATGAATATAATTTTATCATGTTTTTACTATTTAACTTTAAAATTTTCTCCCAATCCAGCACCTCCGCAGACGTGCTTGATTCTGAAAAATATCTTTAATTTTCCTCTAGGCTGTCGGAAGTTCTCTAGTTATGCGAGTACGGCCTAATTCGCTGAACAACTTTATATATATAAGATTATCATTTTATTGAAACATTTAAGACGCCATGACTGCTTAGGATGATTCCTAGTATATTCATAGTAGTAATAGTAGTAGTAGTTAGTAATGTACGTAAGTAGTAAGTAAAGTTGTAGTAGCTAGCATCAGGCAGCAGCAGCAACACCCAGCAGCAAGCAGCAGCAGTAGTGGTAGTAGTTGAGTAGTAG
>NW_014577121.1:520785-533688 GCF_000485595.1 Priapulus caudatus | reverse complement strand
AGCCAGTTCATTTTGGAAGAATAATGACACACTGTAATTCACCAGATAAATGCGTTCCACTCTCCACTCGCTCGCAGCTGTAACATGTGTTTTGCAGTCTAGAAATCTAGATACACATAGACACATGTCTTAGCTATAATCTCTGTAAATTTCGAGTTTATTGAAGCACATTACGTCTAATATAATACTACGGACCATTGTACAGCGTATCCATACAGCGCTGTACTTAAGCGGCAGCAGTGTGGATCAATTTGGAAACAACATGCCGTCCAGGCGATCACGTGACCGATTTTTCCGATTCGTCATGAGCAACTCTCTGATATACAGGGACCTGTTCTAGCTGGCGAGTAGCGGTCCTATATTACCACGGTACATACTGTATATAGGGACCCTAGTGCCGAGAATTAGACCGGTTATGTGTCGCTGCGAAGCTTTTTCCGCGTGGGAAGTTAGCTGGGCCCCTATCGACCCGGTCAAGATACGCGAACTCTCTCTGGCATTGAACACGTTACTAATTGATACAAAAAATGCGAACGCGCCTGTGTCATTTACTTTTCGTATTGGACAGTTAAAATGGAGCGCGTGTACCCGTAGAGATTTCTCGAAGACGTAGCAAAAAAACATACGCGTGATAAAGCATCGCCGATTGATATATTCTAGTAGTAGTAGTAATAGTAGTAGTAGTAGTAGTAGTAGTAGTAGTAGTAGTAGTAGTAGTAGTAGTAGTAGTAGTGGTAGTAGTAGTAGTAGTAGTAGTAGTAGTAGTAGTAGTAGTAGTAGTAGTAGTAGTATAGTATCAGGGGCGGATCCAGCTTTTTGAAAAAGGGGAGGGGTCAAATTTTTTGGTCCTGTTAAATGATTGACTTTAAATGCACAATAACAAAAACCAAAGTAATAAAAAATACACATATAACAATTTGTATTTATTATGAGTAAAACTCAAACAACAAACCCTTTGCCGGGAACAATAGGAATAAGCAGCCTGATGTCTGCATTTGTAGTTTTAGCGATAGGGTCATGTGTGAATCGCTCGATTCGGTAGCTTTATGGGCAGGGTTAACGGCTAGAATTCAAATATAGTGAGGGAGTGGGGGGAGTCGGGTAGCGGACGTGGTCGTGAGCACACAGGCGCGCATGCGTGTTTGTATGATTTTTTGTATAAACATGTTTGAAAATTTTTGAAAAAATGGATGCTCTCTTGTACATTCTATAACGATCTGAGCATTAATTTAGCTCATGTTGAGTTTAATATATATAAAAAAAAATTCTCAATGAGTTTACACTGATTTCAAAAATTACCCTAGGAGCAAAATATAGTCTGAAACCTGCCAATTTGAGGAAAATTCTCATTTATATGCTGATAACTCGGTCATGACGAATGTGTTGACAGTGGGACACTGAGGATACTACTAGAACAAATTTCAGTCAATAAACATTTTGGCATTTGTAACATTAGAAGCTAAACAAAATGATTGTTATCTATATGACGCGGTTTAACACTACTAATTCCACATAATAGTCACATTGAGAGCAGTTTACTGTTATTAGAGTATGCAGCTTATACAAACCAGGCCCGTAGCCAGGGGGGCTTCGGCGGGGTTCGAACGAACCCCCCACACCCCCCCCAAGCAAAAAAATAAATATTTGAGAATTGCCAAGAATTTCCCACTCGAGCTCCGCTCCATTTTAGTGCTAATAATTGCAACATCTCCATCGTGCGGAGGTGGAACCAGTGAACACCCCCTCCCACACCCTCCCCCCTCGGTGCGCTGCGCTCCGCTCGCGGTCGCTTCGGCGCCGAGCAGGGAAGGTTAGCAGGGGGGGTCGGTCCAGAGAAGTCCGACCCCCCTGCTTCGGCCAGAAAAACGCATCTCGCGTTCTCGCAACTTTGGGTTACGTCAGGACCCACCCCTGCCGTACAAATCCCTGTACACGCCCGCTAGCCGAGCAACTTGCCAACCATTGAAAAAGCGAACCCCCCCCCCAAATATAAAAGCTGGCTACGGGCCTGTACAAACCACAAGCGTATACATAATTGAGTAGATAGCGATTTTTGGGCAGTTGTATTTGAACATAACAAGCTCATGATCAGCTGCTGTAGAACACAATTGTTCTATGTATGACACGCGTTTAACACTGCTGATTGTTCAACAGATGAGCACGGGATACTAGCAGAAAGCGTTGCCGAAAGAAGTGTTGACCCGAAGTGCTGAGCGCAGATCTGCCGCGCAGTTCCGCCGGGCAAAGCCCGCACGCGACCCTCCTGCGGGAACGCCTACGACAGTATAGCAAGCCGCTGCGCAGCTATGGACTCCGTGTGACCGAATGCTTACGCCACGGCCGCCACGCCATCCATTAGCTGGCACGCGAACAGTCCACAATTTAGTGGGGACACAGAGGGCAGACATATTGGGAGGAACAGTGTTCACTTTGCTTATTAACAACATAAAGTCTCTGTTCGTAACCTAGCTGTGTCACGCGGAAATCACAGACAAGACTGACGAAATTTCGCCAGTTCGCGCCAACCTTGCCAGTAATGTAAATGCGCTGCAAGGACAAAGCCGCTAATATAGGACTGGGACTCACTCCACCTCGATACCCATCGAGTGACTAAGCCAAGCGAGAGCGTGGAAGCGAGCTCAGTCTATGCGCTATAAGCGGCCGCACAGGCGGCGCACTGCTTTACCAACTCCCGTACGAGCCTCGCCATTTGGAACGTTGCCCAAAAACGTGCAGTGTTGCGCGCTGACACAGCCCATTTCCATTACTGGGCAAGCGTTCGCCGAAACGCGAGTAATTTCGTCAGTCTTTGTTGATTTCGCATGACACAGCATCGGTTACGAAACAGAGCACATTATGCTTTTTAAACAAGTGAATACTGTTGTTCAAGGAGAAAACAAAGATGGGAAGCTGTTGCAATGTGCTTATTCGTGCTGTGCAAAGTTGTAAATGAAGTGCAGCGTCGAGCGAATGTGGGCAGCACGCTTTCCTACCTGCCCATATATTAGTGTAAGCGTGCAACAGTCGCCGCGCGGAGAGCAAATGGCCAGCCGGCCCAGAGGTACGTTGCGACGTAGCGATTTTCGACGAATTTACAGGAAACTCGAGCAATAATTAGCGTCAGAGAGTAGGCCTATCTATAGAACACATGAAGACAGTTGCGTAGCGTAAATAGATCTTCATTTAGTTAGCATTATATTTTATTATATTTAGTCAGGAGTACAGTGAACACTAACACGAGTCGTTCATTATGAATGATTAGTAAGCTTACTAGTACCGTACACAGTTGTCATTCAATTAGCTCCTTGGTAGCTAACTAGTACTAGTACTAGTAGATACTGCCTTAGTAAGTCCTCGGTTACTTAGTCAGTACTAGCTAGTACTTACTAGTAATTATTGTAACATGTACTTGCTAGCTAATAGTAAGTATTCGCTAGCGTGTGAGCATACAATTCGATGCTCGCATTGCGGGATCGTGTTAATATATCATATATATATATAAGCCTAGGTGCCTGTAGCAATCACGAGTAGGCCCTACGAGGCACATTGCGCTTTTATTGGGACTCATGTTCCTATCCTTGGCCGCTCGAGTCGCCGAGCATCCGGAATTCGACGTGAAATTCTTACGGAACACTTACAGTCAAGCTTCCCACTCGTCACAGCTTTAGGCACTTCTGCCCACCATTTGAAAATCTTTAGTTTGATGAGGAGTGTAACTATGCAGAGCATACAATAGCAATACAGAGTGACAATGAAATAACTTCTAATATTAAGATAGCGAAAACGAATCCTATATATCGTATCTCTAAATCAGCCAGTCAACGCCACGCATAACGCGCCTATATATCTGTACAATGTGAACAAAAAACTCCGTTATGTACAGCAAAGAAACGCCCGCCTGTAGCGAACAAAGAATTGGGAGCTTTCTAGCCAGGCTCTACCTAAAACTGGTAGGTGCGATCCCTCGTCCATGCCGCAGAACTGCCCCGATTTTTGAGAGCGAAAGCCGGCTTCCTCCTCTCCTGGAAAGGACCGAATATTGCGTTGGGTAGAGCGGCCAGCGAGATTGCAAAAGTGCGCCCACCGCGGACACGTTGAGCGCTCTCGCCGATATCCGGCCTGCAGATTCGTCTAGGATTAATTAAATAGTGCAGTACGGTAGTTAGAAATCATAGGCGTGACGAGATTTTAGGCACAGTGACACTGAGTGAAGCCTTACTGCGTAGAGCTATGCACTGGAAACATCTTAGCCGTTTTGTTCCGCTTCTATAAAATGTGTCGAGATTCGTTCATACGTCAATATACCATGTTGTGGTTTATGTTCATCACTGTGAGACCGAGACAGTCGATCCTCCCCATCTTTTGCGCTAGTAGCGTGTTTACACGTCGCAGCAGCGAGAAAGAGCGCCTCGTTTTTTTTTTTTTTTTTTTTTTTTGTTTTTTTTCTCCGCAATTCCAACAGTAAGAGTACAATCCAACCCCTCAACAGGTGCAGATGTTTGGGGAAATGTCGATGTGCAGCATCGATCCAGACACTCAGCCACAAGTTTTGGTGAGAGTAGAAGACTGGATTGCCTCCCTGCCGCTCCAGTAGCGCTTGCCCACTCTTTCACTCGGATTGCAGTGAGCACCATTTGCATGATCCTCTCCAGTAAATTAAACCTTCCACGATTTTTTCAGGACTTTGCTGTGTGTTCATAAATTGTCGGATGGATTTTTTTATGGAGACAATATAAGAGAAGTATGTGTGTGCTGTGGTGTTCGTGTGTGTGTGTGTGGTGTGTGTGTGTGTGTTGTGTGTGTGTCGTGCGCGCGCGCGCCCGTGCCGTCGCGTCGCCGTCGCGCGTGCTCTGTGTACTGCTTTTTTCCTTTTTTCGTGGTAAAAAGGGGGCGTCCGGACTCCTCGACCCCCCCCTGGATCCGCCCCTGAGTAGCCTAGTATAGTAGTAGTAGTAGCAGCAGCCGCCGCAGCAGCCATAGCAACAACAGCAGTAGAAGCAACAACGAACCGACGCCATGATTAAACCGACTGCTAACGTCATCGAGGGTCGTCGCTGGGGCGAGCCTGAAATCGGCAGGGGCCAGGCGCATGCGCGGCGCGTGCTTCACCGCAGCGATGTTGGGATAGCGAGCAAACACGTGACCGACATTCCGCGACACGCGTGGGCGAATACGCCCAGCACCACGATCCGGATGGAAGGAAGCAAAACGCTCCCCGATGGATGCGTGCGATCACGCGACGGCATATATGCGTACGTTGATGAGCTTTGTATTTATTGCCCGGACGTTGGACCATCTGTCTGTGCTACCGAGAGCGTCAGACGGGTGTAATTCATGTTACGGAGACGAAATAGCAAGGGACATTAAGCGAGAACTGAGCAACGAATGTGATGGCAGTCTCGGTATGGCATGACGTGAGGCAATCTTTCTATAACCATGACTCAGAAATGGAAAAATATGGAGGCAGAGGAAGAATGGGCGAGTAGGCTGACACTCGCGATGACAGAAGCAATCAAAGGCACGATTAATCACGTACTGTTCTGCCATTGCAATCGTATTTGTGTCCATTCCGCATTTTTACTCTCGCTCGATGGCTTTTTCCACCGACTTTTACGGCTGGGTTTATACGCCGGTGATTAATGTTATTGACCTAAGTATTTACAGTTGGTGTATCGCTACGTAGACGCAGGGAGCACATGTGTGTTTCACACGAACGCGCCGAGTGTATAGCGATAAATATTAATTACCTAAAACAATTACCTCGTACGGTATGACCCTCGTGTAACAGTTCCAGCACTTTGAGAGTAATTTTAAGATGAGGCCACAAATTCTGGCCTGTTAACGTCAGATTGGTCAACCGGTCTATCCGTCGCTGACAAACAGAATAAAATTTATTGGGCTGGGTTGGTTGTCGATACTGACTGTAATAGGTCAGTATACTTGGCATTATCCTAAAATAAAACGACTCGATCTTTACATAAAATCCGATGAATTTATTCATTAATTCTCTCTGTCCCGTGCTTTCCCGTATTCTTCTCTCTGTTTCTCTCTTGAGCATGCTCTCTATACCCTCCTGTTTCTCTCACGCTCTCTCACACACTCGCTCATACGTGAATTGCATGAATATGCGTAACAGCAGAATGCGTTCAAAGCATCATGAGAGAGGTAAATACCATCAAAGTACTACGAGAGGAAATATCATCAAAGAGTTGTGGGAGGAAATGTGATCAAAAGCGTCAAACCGGCTTCGTGGAAATAGCTAAGATTTTCTCGGCGCGCGCCCGGTCGTGACAGGAATTTATACGTAGGCCTACAATCTGCCGATTGCAGCGCGAAAATCTATATTGTTAATCAAAGGAAGTCGAAAACGCGCAAATGTTAAATAAAAACCAAGATATCCTTCTAACGCATTCAATTAAATACGCATGCTCTATAGGGCAAAACAGTGTATCATCTAGTTCGCATGGTAATTTCAGGTCTGCTCGTCAGTTGTTGGTAGATATCCAGGCCAAATTTCCTAACCCTAATCCTATCCATAACCCACGCTCTAACCCTCACCCTAATCCTAATCATAACCCACACTTTAATCCTATCATAATCCTAAACATAACCCATGCGCTAACCCTAACTCTAATCGCGGACGTGTATGCGTGTGAGTGTGATGTGTTTCTTCGTACGCGGGTGTGTGAGCATGTGCTACTTGTGTATACGTGTACGTCTGGTGTAGTATATGTATATGCATGCGCACGTGTGCGAACGTGTATGTGGGCGTGTGTGTACGTTTTCGTGAGTGTGTGTGCGTGTGTCCATGTGTGCGTGTGTGCATGCGTGCGTCTGGTATGTGTATGTGTAACGATATTAAATTTTCTACACGATAGCCTAAAAACCGGCGTGAAGCCTCGCTCTGTAAAGCAAAATCACAGAAAAAGACGAAAAATCCTTCTTAACGGCCGAGTTCAAAACGAGGCTACATTTGGCGCAGATCACCTGCAAACAGAGCCGAAAGTCAGGTCAGTGGCGTAGCCAGGATTTTTTAACAAGGGGGGGGGCAAAAACAGTGGATGACTTAATATTTTAATAGTTCCTCCACCTCCTTCTCCACACCCTACGCTCCCCAACCTCTCAGTTCTGCAATCTTTGCTTTGGGCGCCATGCAGAAAAGAGACATTTTTGTTCGTTGTTCTCTGCTCCGAAGATATGTATAACTGTTCAGTGGCGAATCGAGGATTCCACGGTAGGGGTGAACAACAGGCGGGGGATATGGGGGTCCTCCCCCAGAAATCTGAAAATTTAGATCACAGAAGATGGTATTTGAGGCACTTTTGAGTACATGTACAGCCTTCATTCTGACTACGACAATTCTCTTTTTAGTAGAACAATTTTTTTCACTTTTGGATCAACAGGGAAGGGGCATAGCCCCCTTTGGCCCCCCTAACTATGCCACTGAGTCAGGCCATTGTACACGTGGAACTGAAAAAATAATTCATATGCAACAACAGAAATAACCCATAACAATAACAATCATTGCGTTTCGAAAAAATAATGCCATCAAAAAAACGACAAGAGTAGTTGTTTTCTTTTGAATTTGACGACCAGAAAAATATTCCGTTTTTACTTAGACTGACCCACAGTCCGTTAGTTTCGCTTCATCTACATCTATCGTACGTAGATAAAATTAAGTATTCAGGCAATGTTGCGGACGTATACCCGTCTATGTCATTGCAGCTAATACGCTATTGCGAAACTGCTAGCGTGCTTGCAATATTAATTACATGAACGAGAGTAAAGCGCAGAGTATTAAACGTTTTTAGAGACAGAGGAGGGAAGAAGGGGGTGAGGGAGAGAGCGTGTGCGACAGGAAGAGAGAACGCGAGGGAGAGAGAGCACGAAAGAGAAAGAGCGAGAGAGAGAGAGAGAGAGAGAGTCCGCGGGGACGAAAAGGGAGAGAGGGAGAGCGACGCGAGAGACGGTGTAAGAATAATCGTGTGTGCAGACATTTGAGCTATACGGGAGCATTCCCACGGGT
Source organism: Priapulus caudatus (assembly GCF_000485595.1). Lineage (NCBI taxonomy): Eukaryota > Metazoa > Priapulida > Priapulimorpha > Priapulimorphida > Priapulidae > Priapulus > Priapulus caudatus. The sequence goes on along the minus strand of NW_014577121.1, from coordinate 525,662 downwards.
CCCTTTGCTTCAGTCATCTACTAGAGCGCCTCTAAATTTACTATGATCTATTTCACGCGACCGTCATCAATATACGATCAAGTTTGATTAGTCTCATAATTTCTTACGTCTGTGAATAAAAATAATAAAATTTCCGACCAATTGTTCTTCGGTTGCACATCTGTTGCTATACGGACAAGGCAAGGCGTCGAGCATGCAAGCACTTCGTTCATATAACTAACAACTACTAAATCTAGCAGGCGTCTTGTTAAATTAGGCAAAACCTGAGATAAGAAAGGTGTATAGACCAACGGCTAGCACTCAGAACATCGGGCTGAAAAGTATCGGGGTCGAGTCCCGCCATAGTCGATGCTACATTGTTCCTAAGCAAGTCACGTCAGTATCGTCAGCATCATCTGCATCGTCAGCATCATCAGCATCGTCAGCATCATCAGCATCGTCAGCATCGTCAGCATCCCGATTATCTTCAGTCGACGTCAGAGTTGATTTTCTCCATCGTTCCAAATTGGGAGGTTGTGGGGGTAGAAATCGGCATTATCGGTTATGCTATCACCGATAGTATACTCTAGCTACCTGCTCCTCTGATATATTACAACCACATATCCCAGTAATATATTCCAGCAACAAATGTGTCTAGCATTATGAAATATATTTTTAAGTTATTTGTCAAATAATAACTATGAGCGTGAAGTATTTAAATAATATGGCTTTAAGTATGGAATGAATATTAAGCGAAATTGCACCCGCGCGTATTTATTCTACGTTTGTTATATTCTGTCCTATTCACAGTGTCGGATAATTTCTGCATCGGCACCATGATACGAAAAAGTATTATCATTTCGAAATAGAATCTCAACTTTAAATTCGAAGTTTCAACCACCAGAGCATTCATGTTACGGTGACGGTGCATTATAGGCCGCTGCTATAACAATATTATATCATCTATATAACATAATAATATTTTGTTTATAGTTTAATGTAATAATAATAATAATTAATAATAATAATAATAATAATAATAATTATAATTAATAATAGTGTAAATATGAATGATATGTACGATGCAGGATATAGGGAAGGGAGGAGGGCATAAGAGAGGTAGGTAATATTATCTCCTGATATTATTTATTATTATCCTAAAGATTTGATCGGCGATACATTAGAGTTACTACGTGTACGCGATAACGATATATGAAAAGGGGAAGGGATGACGTGGGAGATGTAACGATGTAGAGGGATGGGGAGGGGAGAGGAAAACGGGGGGAATGCGGCGATGGTTTTGATTGGGGTATCAGGGTTATCTCCGCAATATGCATATGTCCTTTAATTAATTCTCACCATGATGATCATCTTGCGCAACCGGGCCACAGTCGTTGTTATCCGTGCCTGCCACACACGACGCGCGCGCGTATAGTAGTAGTAGTAGTAGTAGTATAGTGGTAGTAGTAGTAGTAGTAGTAGTAGTAGTAGTAGTAGTATAGTAGTAGTAGTAGTAGTAGTAGTATATAGTAGTAGTAGTAGTAGTATAGTTGTAGTAGTAGTAGTAGTAGTAATAGTAGTAGTAGTAGTAGTAGTAGTAGTTAGTAGTAGTAGTAGTAGTAGTAGTAGTAGTAGTAGTAGTAGTAGTAGTATAGTAGTAGTAGTAGTAGTATTAGTTGTAGTAGTAGTAGTAGTAGTAATAGTAGTAGTAGTAGTAGTAGTAGTAGTAGTAGTAGTAGTAGTAGTAGTAGTAGTAGTAGTAGTAGTCGTTGGTCATGACGCAGACGGGCGCAGCGCGAGGAACGCAGTTAATTCTGCTCGCCATAGTTTTCCTACCACACACACATGCATACGCACACCCGCGAACGCACGCACTCACGCACGTACGCACACATACACACACGTACACACGAACGCTCAGACACGCGCCCGCACGCGCACGTACGCACACGCAGGAACGCACACGCACGCACGCACATACATGAGCTGCGGCCAATGATTGCGTCCACCATGCATGACATGCAATTTGTGTAAATCGTAATCATCGCAACGGGCCGTCTCCGATCTCCCCTTTGCCTCCCCTTGCCTCCACTTCCTCCTTCCCTTTGCCTCCCTTAGCTCCCTCCCCTCCCCCGTCCTCAGCCTCCCTTTCCTCCCTCTCCCACTCCGCCCTACTGCCGCTATTCCTTTTTCAGACCTATCCACCCGCTTTATCCTTCTCCTTCCCTTGACTTCCTTCCTCTACATTCCTCTCCCTCCCATTCAATTCACTGCCTTTTTTCATTCCTCCCTTTCGTCCCTCACCCGATTCTCCCTGTTTACTACTCCGTCGCTTCCTCTCATTCACCAACTACTCCTCCGTTTACTCGTACTCCCGCTGTCCCTCCCAACTCCCTCGCTCCCATCAATCCCTTCATTCCTCCGGGCCACTAATTTCTTCCCGCTCTCCCTACCTATTTCCTTGTCTCCTTCTCTCTCTCTCATCCCTCACCATCACCTTACTTCCTTTCTTCTCCTGCCCACCTGCTCCCTCGTTCACCTTTTCCAACTTCTATTCCCTCGTTTTCATCCTTCGCTCCTACTCCTTCTATTCCCTCGTTTCCATTCCTCGGTCCTACTCCTTCCTTTCCCTCACTGAAATCTCCCTCGCTCTCCAGCTCATCTGCGGGGGTGGCTAGACGTCATACCGCAAGACGTCTCGGCCACAGCCACGCTGGTCGCCTGCTCGCCTCGCCGCGAGAGGGCACCGCATCGATTCGTGACGTCGGCGCGCAGCGGCGGACTGCTCCGATGTCGGCGATATAAGCGCGCGGCGGCGGCCGGCGGGCCCGACACACGAAGGCGACCGCACGCAGACGCTGGAATACACGTCACAGAAGCGCACTGCATACACCCACGGAGACATCTTCATACACACATATATAACACTCTATCTCTCTATCTCACACACGCACGCAGCAGCAGCAACAAGTTTGTTTCCGAGTTGGCATCGTCTCGACTTAGAGAGGGAGACGGTAACGGTTGGTGTTTGAATTCGACGCAGAGTTATCCCAGATTTTCAGTCGTAAAGGCAACTATTGTTTGCAGCAGCAGCAGCAGTAGCAGCAGCAGTAGTAGCAGCAGCAGCAGCATCAGTAGCAGCAGCAGCAGCAGCAGTAGCAGCAGCAGTAGTAGCAGCAGCAGTAGCGGCAGCAGTAGCAGCAGTAACATCAGCAACAACAACAGACGCGAAAATGAAGACATCGTGTGTGATCACAGCCAGCTTTCTCATCGCAGCCGTCATCACAGTCGTATGTGGTAAGTATACTATCCAGTACGGTAGAGCTCTGTTACCACTGTCTGTCGTTAGATCTGTCCGTCGTTAGCTCTGACCTCTGAAAGAAAATCGTAAAGTTCGACCACTACCACTAGCATCAGGGTTCACCACATATATATACTTAATATATACATATAATATATATATATTATATATATATATATATGTGTGTGTGTGTGTGTGTGTGTGTGTGTGTGTGTGTGTGTGTGTGTGTGTGTGTGTGTGCGTGTGTGTGTGTGTGCGTGTGTCTGTACGTGTGTGTGTGCGCGCGCGTGTGTGCGTGTTTGTGTAAAGAATTGTGTAAGTATATGATACAGGTGAGTTGTATCCTGTAGCTAGTGATCGGTAGGCGTTGGTGGAAGGTGAGAGCGGGCAGGGGCCAGGAGCACATCGTTTACAGACCACCCATGTTGTTAATGCTAACATGTTTCGCGCTTCAATCCACAGGGGCGCGTTGTCAGAAATATATCACAAATAGTTATGACTGTCAAATGTCAATGTATGTCACGAGTGTCATGAAAGTTAGTATGTATGTCAAGTTATGCCATGAATATAAATGTCACGACGTTTGCACGAAACTTGCACGCACTTCAAATGTTACGAAATTTGCGACTTAACCTGCAACGTTATCTTAACTATTAATGACATTTCTGACAACGGATCCCTGAGAAGTTCCACACAAATCAAAATTTTTTGAATCGTAGTTGGAATATGTGAAAATAGTTGACAATATGCTGAGCATTTTGTTATATTAGATTAGTTTATTATAGCAAGTTTATATTCGTTAGTTGTGGCCTCATAATTAAAACATGCAAAAAAATATCGGTAGCATTTGCTTCTAAAAATTAGCTATATGCGGGTAGTAAGTTTGCAGAAGGAATAGGTGTCGTGTAAGCGATATTAGCCTCGTTGAAGCTCGAGTACGTCAAACTCGTGTAAGTCGTTGATTAGTAGTCGATACTTGTCAGCAACGATGATAATGATAGTCATGGCAAGGGTTGCTATGGGTGAGCTTCTGCGCGCTGAAATACTCATTGTTGTCGAGCAAATCGGCGGAATGTCGACAAGTCAAAGCGATGATTCCGCGAATCGATAGATCTTTTGTCCGCAGATAAAATCTTCTCGCAATTGCATACAAGTATCTATGGGCTTGCCCGTGACCGAGGACACCCAACCTCGCCCTCTTTATCGTCGTTCGGATGTCCGTGAATTCCAATCAGTTTTTCAATTAATAAACTAGGAACTTAGAGGAGGAGGCGCGTGTAAGCTGCTGTGTCGGCGATGTAATATCGAATACGGTATGGGCCTCCGTTAATGTGTGCAGCCCTGTTCGCATGTCGAATAAGTGATACACTTATACGTGTGCGCGTATATTTTCAATAAGGTTTATGCGTGTGTCGAATATGCGCATAAACGCGTGTGGTCCGTTATTTCTCATTAATGTAATTTGTCTGTGATAATCGCGTGGACGTGAAGGTGTCAGGCACTGGCGTGATATCTCCTCAGCGTAGCTTTGCAGGGTTTTTATGGTATATATATATCAGGAGTGTATAATAGGGATTCCCTATTATACACTCCTGAT
>NW_014577121.1:513164-520760 GCF_000485595.1 Priapulus caudatus | reverse complement strand
AGGCAAGATATATTCGTTGTTGTGCCCATAATTAAAACACAAAAAAATCGAGCATTTCTTCTAAAAATTACTAATATCGATAGTAAGCTTTTGCAGAAGAATAGGTGCGTAAGCGATATAGCCTCTTGAAGCTTGAGTCGTCAAAGCTCGTGTAAGCCGTTGATTAGTAGTCGATAACTTGTCAGGCAACGATGATAATGATAGTTCAGGCATAGGGTTGCTATGTGTGAGGTTCTGCGGGCGTGAAATACTCATTGTTGTCGAGCACAATCGCGGAATGTCCGACAAAGTCAACCAGCGATATTCCGCGAATACGATAGATCTTTGTCCGCAGATAAAATCTCTCGGCAATTGGCATACCAAGTATGCTATGGACATTGCCGTGATCGAGGACACGAACCACGGCCTCTTTACGTCGTCGATGTCGTGAATCCAATCAGTTTTCAATTAATAAAACTAGAAACTAGAGACAGAGGCGGCGTGTAAGCTGCTGTGTCGCGAATGTAAACGAAATACGTATGGGGCTCCGTTAATGTGTGGCAGCCCGTTCGCATGTCGATAAGGATACACTTATACTGTGCCATATAGTTTTCAATAAAGGTATTATCGCGTGTGTCGATATGCGCAATAAACGCGTGTGTCGTTATTTCTCATTAATCGAATTTGTCTGGAATAATCGCGTGAGTGAAAGTGTCAGGCACTCGGCGTGATGATTCCTCAGCGTAGCTTGCAGGGTTTTATGGTATATATAGTAATATTATAATATATATATATATTATATATATATTATTACAAGTATACTGTTGAATATGACAAGCTTGCATGGGACATACTATAGTAGCTGGCGTTACTGCATGGCGATGAATTTAAAAAAGAAAGCGTGCCTGCACAAAATGTCGTTTACACATCGATGTAAAATTCTATAAATCAAGATAAGGCAGTTGCGGGAACTTCGACTAAGATCACGGTAATTGACACCGGTAAACGCAGAAGAAAACAGAAAAAAAGAGGCAGATAGCCATGAAAGAAAGTCAGAGGGGCTGTCTGCTGATCGCATTCTGTTTTATTGGTTCCGCAACGCGCAATCACTACAAACCTCTCGCCTTCTTCTGCACGCCACACGAATCTTGCGTGCTTACTACTTAACTGCCGCTATCGGCCGTACGGCTGTTCTAGAGAATTCGGCGAGTGAGAACGTTGTGCGCGCTCAGCGGAGACTTGAGTGTCCGCTGCGCCATGTACCGCGTCTCGCCGCGCCCACCCGCCTGCTCTCGCGCGCCCATTAACTGCACACGGCCGCCCGCCGCGCCTTCCGCCTCGCCTGCCTGCCCGCCGCCCAGCTGCCACACTAAACCCGCAAACCCTCGCTCGGTCCGGCCCGCCTGCCCGCCTTAAACGGCTCCCTCGCCGCCTAATCCATCCCGTTCACCGCTCTCCGCCCGCCCGCCTTACCCGCCCGCCCGCCCTGCCCCGCCTACCTGCCCGCCCGCCCCACTGCCCGCTAAACGCCCACGATCGCCCGCTAACGCCGCCCGCGCCCTACCTGCCCGCCCGCCCGCCTGCCCGCCTCCCACCGCCGCGCTGCCTAACGCCCCGCCTTCCAGGCTGCCCGCGCCGCCCTACCTGCCCGCCCCCCGCCTGCCGCCTTACCTGCCCGCCCCGCCTCCTTCTCGACTGCCGCCCGCCTTACTGCCGCGACCCCCCGCCTGCTCGCTTTCGCCCACCCCGCCCGCCATTACCTGCCCGCCCGCCCGCCTCCCGCCTTCCGCCGCACCGCCCGCCTAAACCGCCGCGCAGAGCCGCTCTCGATGCCCGCCGCCTTACCTGCCCGCTGACCCCACTCTCGCTCCGCCCACGCCCGCCCGCTAATCGCGCGCCGCTCCATGCGCCGCGCGCCGTACCTGCCCCGCCCGCCGCTGCCCGCCTACCTGCCCGCACCCCGCCTGCCCAGCCCTTCGCCCACCCCCGCCTCTACCGCCCGCCCGGCCACTCACCTGCCGCGCCCGCTTACCCTGCCCGCCCGCACCGCGCCCGCCTTACCTGCCCACCGCCTGCCGCCTTACGTCCACCTGACCCGCCTAACGCTAAACGGCCCGCCCGCCTGCCTCGCTCTTCGCCCACCCTCCCGCTATCCCGCCCGCCACCCGCTCTGCCCGCCTTCCGCCTGCCCCGCCGAGACAGTATAGAGCAAAGCTTTACAGACGGAGCAGTATTGCTCTTGCTAACTTCGTCAATAAGGCCTAAGCGCCAGAACTGTGCGACTCTTTTCATGCGACTCGCGCGATTCTAGAATCCGCAGCCAAGTCCGCGACTGAGCACTCGCTTATAGGTCTGTGGGGAACGTTCAACGCATTCTCCGTCGCATTGCGACCGAGCTCCGCAAGAAATAACATGTTTGATTTTCAGCAACTCGGTCCGCTCCGAAATCGCTTCGAATCGCACGTGTGCGGGAAACAGCGACATCTGCAACGATGATAATTCTCGTCGACTCCAATCAGTACACATCTCTCATCAACGTGCTATTTCACCATAGTGGCTACGCTCACATCAACCACTGGAGTGATGAAAAGAAAGGCATTCTGCTAGATAATGTTAGATGAGAGGCGTTTTTTTTGATGTACACTGCCGAAATCAGTCGATCGCACTAAGAAACATGCGCATATAAAGAACTGTCGATCGATCCGGACTGAAATACGGTAAATACTGCGCCAGAAAAGTTCATTTCTATTTATTTAGCCAGTCGCTTGCACTTGCACACGCTGCGGCGAGCCGTGCGATCACCGACGCATGCGATTGCAGGTCGGCACAAACGCGCGACCAAAACGCAAGTCTGCGCCTAGCTTATAAGGAGACGCGGGCTATTCGGGAGGAAGCGCTCATATCATCACGCATTCTATTCGTGGATTATAACGTCTTCATCTACACTGCACTCTATGTACGGCCCACCAAGAGATGGGAAAGCAGACCACACTGTGGGCACCCGACATGACATGGCACATATAATATATATATATAAGCATAGCTGTGCGGTACGCGCGCGACTGTAAAACGTGCTACATAATTCCATAACTACAAAAATTTGACACAATAGAACATTGGTAAAAATCGACATAAACATGCAGCAGCAAATCAAATATTACAAATCAGGCCTAAAAGATAAAAGCATGGGGAAAACTGTTACGTATGACATTTATATTGACAGGCCAGAACCAACTTAGAACCGCCTGCAACATACGTAGTAATATGTGCAAAATGAGAAAAAGTCTTATAACAAGCATGTACAATGGGTTGGCCAGTTTTCATTTGAAAACCTCTTGATAAACAATGTTTCGTGTATGTGTGTGGAGAAATAGTAGAGATTGTCCTCGCTCGAACTGTTGCAGCTTTCACCGCACTTACAGCATACATTGTCAGATCGTAAGATGAAAAACGAAAATTGGGGTTATATAGTATAAATAGAACAGGCCAGCGATGGGTCTGTGTCCATTGGAATATGTCTATTGAATGCTGGCGGCGCAAAGCCATCGCACATTGAAATGAGGAATTTCTATGAATAGAAAGGCATAGCTTTCGAATGGTAACAATGGATTAGTGAAACTCGTAGCATGAATAAAAAAGGTCGATATAATAGTATACCAGACAGTCCAGTCGAGTTGGGAAATTTGTAATTTAAAAGAATTTTAGCATCACTTGTAATTAGGGCTAGCACTTTATCGTGATGTTGGAGGCTAATCGTTAACCTCTCAACTATATAAACTCATACTAAACCTATAGTGAATCCTAATAAATATTACCAAATCAGGTAATCAATAAAAGCATAGGTAAAAAACGGTACGTAATGACATTTATATACAGCACAACGCCAACTAAAGCACACTGGAACATAATAGTAACTATGCAAATAAAAAAAGTTATTCTAACAGCATTACGAATCGTTGGACTCTCATTCAAAGCACTCTTATAAACAATGGCAGTCGACCACAGCAACTTTGAAGCATTCAACGTAAAACACACGACGCCGCCATTAGCGCGTCACACTGACACATAAATATATCCTGGGTGCTCTGTTTAGACGGTGCGGTTCACAATACCAGCAGCTGATGAATAGTGATCGATGTTTTTGGTGGTCAGCAACTGGTACATCCAGTGCTGACAATGTGTAAGATTAAGGTGTCTGGGACGAATTGAGGAGATTTTGACGATTTTCGGTGAGTTGACGGTTGCCCGGCTTTCAGCTATCGAACACCTCCCACGGTAAAGAGATGCCCTGTGCAAATGCATCCAGACGCTTGGCGGTTGGACCCGCTATAGGGAAGATAGATAGATAGAATACATACACTAATAGATACATACGAACACTCAAATATACTATAGAATATATCTAGATTAAAATATATATAAATAAATATATATATACTATATAATATTACATATTATACTATAATGCGTTATCTGTTACTGAATTTAATACACGCTCCATTATCAAATACTGCCGAGCCATTCACGTTAGTCGGAAGAACCAACCGAAGTAGCCATACGAAACCAAAATAAAATAAAAAAAGAAAATACAAATAAAATTAAATAATTAACTAAAACAACTAAAAGGAACCAAATGAGCAGAGTGAAATCATACTGGTATCCATCCAAAAGCGCGAATATCCTTAGCCTGCTAAACGTCTTTCCGCATCGGATAAATGTCCTGCTGATAATACGTGTCTACTGGGGATCATCATCCTAGTCCTGGAATCCTATCTGCGGTCAACATAGAGAAGCTTTCGTGAAACGTTACCGCAGTGTTTATGTCTGTACTACGTGTGGTTTTACCCGTATTTATTGTCCTGAAAGCTCCGTAAATACCGTAACGGCGCAGATACACAGACCGCCACGCACGCAACCCGCATGCACGCACAGCACGCACTGGTGAGCGCCACTCATGCATACCCACGCACAGACACGTACACCTCGAGTGAGTGCGCACGTACACCCAAGTGCACGCCTGCACTAACCCACACACGCCACACGTCAGGCTAATTATTTAGCTAACCTTTTCTTAAAAAACAGTGACGATCCAATATTGCATTTTCACGAAAAATCAAAACTGGAAAAACAACTTTTTACATTTAATCATATTGTTACTTGAGCCATGCACGGTCTAGTCCCGAGCAATCACGAAAAATTGGTCGTTACCAAAATCCACATGCGAATTAAATGTGCGACATAACATGCTGACGTGTCTATTATATGAATAGCTTCGACTAACACAATATTTTAATACCTATACTCTCATATATCAATATATACTATAATAGTATATACTGTTTACAATCTACATATACTACTATAATCTAGTAAATCGCGCCGGGTCTTATACGCGCCCATCTGGCACCACACGTTACGAATCACATGAAGAGCGCTGCCATAGAAGAAATCGCGTCGCATCATAATACGAATGAAAACATGGAACCGAAGCTATAATAGGTATAGCTGACGTTACTTGACAGAACCGTCTTGCGGGGAGTTGTATTATATTTACGTGACGTATAGTCGATCGCTAAATGGCCACCTTAAGGGACAACCGCGTAGCTGCTGAAGTGCGTTGCCTGCGGCCTAACATACTAATGAAACTACTATAGTTAGTTCGTTTCGAAACAGAGCTTTCCCGTGGACGGATGGAGATATTATCGAGTATAATTGTTGACAGCGAAGACCGTCCACATACATGCTCATTAATATACCCGTGAATCAGATCGTAGGGATCAGTGAGTTGGCCCAATTAACGCACAGTCGACGCTCCTAAGCGGCTGAGCCGGACTAATAGTTTAGTCTTGTTCTTAGTAGAGAAAAAAAAAAGAAACAAAAAAAAAAAAAAAAAAAAAAAAAAAAAAACAAAAAAAAAAAAAAAAAAAAAACCATTATTACGGTAGAATTATTACCAGAATGTTCTACGCCTCATAACACTCATTGCCAATATTTTACTTTATTTAATTTAATTAAAAAAAAATAATCCCAAATATTCACGTTACTATTTAACATTCGATATGCAAGCGTGTCTATAACACTAGTTATACCGAAATTAAACTTACGAACATACTGTAACGGTAGTACGCAGCATACCTATGTAACATAACCTAATACTGCGCCATTAGCTTGCGAAATTAGCTTTGGTACATTAGCCTAGTAATCATAACTACCCACCTACGCACCATTAGCTGTGCGAAATTAGCTTTGTACATTAGCTATGTAACATAACCTACGCACCATTAGCTGTGCGAAATTAGCTTTGTACATTAGCTATGTAACATTACCTTTTTGAAGTTAGCTACGTAACGGTAGGAAAGTGTAAATAGTCATGTTACCCGCGTGACTCTAGATGGGCTATACTAATTACGCAAAGTTAGCTACGCTATGCTGGCTACACATTATTAGCTACTCAGGGTTAGCTACATAACGCTGACGTTATTTGTCCGTACATTCACAGTTGATCCTAACCGCTGTGGGTCGCCCCACCCCTAGCTCAACCACTCACATTGTCATGGCAATCAAAAATGGAGAAATGTTGTGATATAGATTATGCGAATTTTGTTATAATATGCGTATTTTGTGATATATTATGCGAAATATTATGACAGATTATGCGGGATATTGTAATATAGATTATGCGGAATATTGAGATAGATTGTGTGTAGTAAATCTATTCACGATATTCACACTATTTACGTATGAGCGTTTCCAAAAAAATACGGCTGAATACCCGCCACACATTCGTTCGCCGTGCGATCTACTCACGCACGCCCGCACGCGCACACGCACACGCACGCCCACACAAACACACACTCGCGCCGCACATACACACGCACGCGCGCGTACACACACGCACACACACACGCTCACACTAACACACACATACACACGCTCACACAAACACACAATCGCGCTCAAGCACGCGCGCACACACACACACATGCATGCGCGCGCGCGTACACAACATCGCACGCGTATCGTTTACAAACATACGAACAACACCATCGAGTTCACAGTCCTCCTTCTACAAACCCGCCACGGTGAGCATAAGCGGAAATTTAGGCGTAGTAGGCGGCAATTTAGTCGTGTTGACAGAATTACGGAGCAATTCGAGTTGCGACGTTGGCGTCTACGTATAAACGCTACTATAAATATACGAGGTTATTGCGTACGCGAGGTTTGTGTATGCACGTTGCAGTTGATTGGGGGTATATATAATAACCATAAACGGACGTGTAGTTATCGTCGGTGAGAGATGCGAGCCATCGCGGGCTAACACGCGTACGTAAATGAGCACGCGCAAATACACGCGTACACACCACCACGCACGCACGGACGCGCGCACACGCTGACGCATGCTCACAATCACATACACCAACGCATTCACGCAGACACACACACACCCTCGCATGTACGCAGACAAGCACACAGCCAGGCATGCACGCAGACACACACACCCACGCATGCACGCAGACAAACACACACCCTCGCATGCACGTAGGCACGCACACCCACGCATGCACGCAGACACACACACTCACGCATGCACGCAGACAAACACACACCCTCGCATGC
>NW_014577121.1:509813-512409 GCF_000485595.1 Priapulus caudatus | reverse complement strand
CGAGCACCATCTCATCACGTGCTATTTCAGTATGGCTACGCTCACAGCAACAAGCTGGAGTGATGAGAAAGCATTTTGCTAGATATGTGGATGGAGATTGGAGAGGCCGGTTTTGTTTGATGTTACACTGCCGGAATACAGCGATCGCACTAAGAAACATGCGGCATATAAAGATGTCGCGATCCGACTGGAAATGACGGGTAAATACTGCGCCAGAAAGTCATTTTATTTATTTAGCCAGTCGCTTGCATTTGCACACTCGGCGAGGCGTGCGACCGATCGCATGCGATTGCAGGTCGCAGCAACGCGCGACCAAAAGTCGCAAGTCTGCGCTAGGCTTTAAGGAGACGGCGGGCTATTCGGGAGGAAGCGCTCATACGCCATCACGCATTTCTATCGTGGTTATAACGTCTTTCATTCTACTCGCACTCTATGTACGGGCGCACCAAGAGATGGTGGAAGCAGACTCTACACTGTGGGCATCGACATGATATGGCTACATATAAGTATTATATATATAATATATTATATATGTATATATTAATGCTGTTACTGTTACTGAATTAGACACGCTCCATTTATCAATACTGCCGAGCCATTCACGGTTAGTCGGAACGAACAACGAAGTAGCCAAAACGAAACCAAAATAAAATAAAAAAAGAAATAAAACTAAATTAAATTAATTAACTAAAACAACTAAAAAGGAACAAAGTGAGCAGAGTGAAATCAATACTGAGTATCCATCCAAGAGCGCGAATATCCTTCCTGCTAAACGTCTTTCCGCATCGGATAAATGTCTTGCTGATATACGGTGTCTATCTGGGGATCAATCATCTATCTGGAATCTATCTGGGCGGTCAATCATAGAGAAGCTTCGTGTAAACGTTACCGCCGTGTGTTTTTATGTCTGTACTACTTTGTGGTTTTTCCCGTAGTTTATTGTCCTGAAGGTCGTAAAACCGCTAACGCGCAGATACACAGACACGCACGCACGCAGACACGCACGCACGCACGCACGCACGCACGCGCGCACGCTCATGCATACTCACGCACAGACACGTACACCCTCGAGTGAGTGCGCACGTACACGCTCAAGTGCCCGCGCGCATAACCACACACGCCACACGTCAGGCTTATGATTATTTAGCTAACCCTTTTAAAAAACAGTGTCGTATTTAAATATTGCATTTTCACGAAAATCAATAACTGGAAAAACACGTTTTTACATTTATCATTTTTATTTGGAGCCATGCACGGCTAGTCCGAGCAATAACGAAAAATTCGGTCGTTACCAAAATCACATGGCGAGGAAATGTTGTCGACATACTGCTGACGTGTCTATTATTATGAATAGCTTGACTACACAATATTTAATCTATACTCTCTATATCAAATATATACTATATAGTATATACTGTTTACTATATCTCTATACTACTATAATTCTAGTAAATCGCGCGGGTCTTAATACGCGCCCATCTGGCACCTACACGTTACGAAATCACATGAAGAGCGGCTGCGCATAAGAGAAATCGCGCGCATCATAATTACGATGAAAACAGAACCGAGAGCTAATAATAGGTTATAGCTGACGTTACTTGACAGAACGCGTTGCGGGGAGTTGTATTAATTACGTGACGTATAGCGATGCGCTAATGGCCACCTTAAGGGACCACCGCGTAGCTGCTGAAGTGCGGTTGATCGGCCTACATACTTAATGACAACTACTATAGTTAGTCGGTGTCGAACAAGAGCTTTCCCAGTGGACGGGATGGGGATATTTTGATCGTGTATAATGTGTTGACGCGAAGACGGTTCACTACATGCTCATTAATATACACCGTGAACAGATCGTAGGGATCAATGAGGTTGGCCCAATTAACGCACAGGTCGACGCTCCTGATGGCGTGCTGCAGCCGACTAGTGTTTAGTCTTGTTTTAGTACATTATTTCGGTAGAATTATTACCGAATGTTCTACGCTAGCCTAACACTCATTGCCAATATTTTATTTTATTTTATTTAATTAAAAAAAAAAAAATTCTCCAAATAGTTCACGTTAACTAGTTAACATTCGATATGCAACGTTGCCTATGTAACACTAGTTACGAAATATAATCTACGGAACATTATCTATGTAACGGTAGGTACGCAGCATTACCTATGTAACATAACCTACGCGCCATTAGCTGTGCGAAATTAGCTTTGTACATTAGCTATGTAACATATTTGCTAGATATGTAGATGGAGAGGCGGTTTTTGTTTGATGTTACACTGCCGAATACAGCGATCGCACTAAGACATGCGGCATATAAAGATGTCCGCGATCCGACTGAAATTACGGGTAAATACTGCGCCAAGAAAGTCATTTTATTTATTTAGCCAGTCGCTTGCATTTGCACACTCGGCGAGGCGTGCGACCGATCGCATGCGATTGCAGGTCGCAGCAACGCGGCGACCAAAAGTCGCAAGTCTGCGCTAGGCTTTAAGGAGACGGCGGGCTATTCGGGAGGAAGCGCTCATATGCCATCACGCATTTCTATCGTGGTTATAACGTCTTTCATTCTACTCGCACTCTATGTATGGGGCGCACGCAAG